>NW_020356226.1:0-114395 GCF_002211085.1 Panicum hallii | reverse complement strand
GCACGATGGCGAGTTCACATCACAGAATAGCTCATCAACTTTAATTTACAGCCATATGTATATATTATTACAAAACGAGTTCAAGAGAAGTAAATTTATAAACCATGTTCAAACTGACAAGCGTAACAGCTTGTCTAAACTCACAGCGGAAGAAAAAGTTTTACGCGACTACACACGTCGCGAAGACGGACGCCAAGCTTAGCCCAGGGCCTGGTGTCACTCCGGAGGGTCAGTGCCGGCCGGGGACGGGTCCCACTCCACGGACCAGCCAAAAGGAACGGACGTTGGCCACACAAAGTTGTCCGTGGGATTCTCAAAGGTATACCTGAAAAGACATTAGCAAGGCTGAGTATTCTAATACTCAGCAAGCTTACCCGGGGCTGGGTATACTTAGCCCGTAACTAGACTCATGCCGGCTTTGTAATGCTCTGGGTTTATTTTCAGCTGAAAAGTAACAAAGAGTATGTACTATTTTCAAGTTTTAGCTTTCATCTTCTAGTTGAGTAATTATTCTAGATTAGCACCTACACTAAGCAAGCAAGGTAAGTGTTTATCATTCAACAAGATTATCTACCATTAGTTCCACTTCTTACTCAATGTGGCAGAAGGGATAAGCAGTCTCAATCCTCGTGAGAGGCGGACGATTCGAATCGAATTTAACCTTGCAAGGTAAACCTAACACACACGCTTGGAAGATCCAACGATCGTTCCGAAGCAACCGTTTGCCTTTCATTCCGGGTCGTGGATCAGGTCCACCACAAGCGACTGCAGGACCGTACGCACACCAATGTGTACAGGACATACGTCTGTAGCGCGACTACAAAAAACCGTATTCCTGTCTGCCTTGCAGAACGTACTCCCGCACGTCGGTGCGTGTATACATAACATAAAATCGAGTGGTGGGGAGGTATGTCCACTTGCCGGGCCGATTGGTTACTAGGCTTACCGCTTACCATATTTCGCGGCATGTGGCTAGTACTTTCAAAAACTTAGCCACCACTACCACACATTTCGACCTTAAATCTTTTATCAAAACAGACAGGGTAAACTTCCAGGTCACGATACAATACATGACCCTGTCCGTCATCCTTATAGTGGTTGCAGAAATGTAAACATGCAACTCCTATATCACGCGAGTGACAGGAAATCACCCGACTTCTACCGGTCCTATTAGCGGAGCAACTATCCGATAAGGACTCGGGCATTACATTGGATTCCTAGGATTCATGCATCTAGGGTTTCACTTCAATTCCTAGACTTAATGCAAGATATAATATAGATGACATAGATTGCAATGTAATAAAATAGTGGGATATGTCCGGGGCTTGCCTTCTGGAGTGGGGTGGGGGCAGGAGAGTCAAAAGGCTTCCGAACTCAAGTTCGGAACTTCAGTTAGTCCTTCGACGATTTGTGCTGGATCTTCTGGAAAGCCTTGGTCTTGTCTTAATTACCAGTTCGTAATCTCCGTCGTCGAGTGTCGTTGATTCTATATGAAATGCAATAAGTTAATAAGGTGAAATTTTAAATTTAGAAATCCATATTTCAAATATTATAATTCATTTCAATTAGCACACAAACATGCATAGGATAAAGAGGGTTTAGATTTGAAACACTATTTATAAAATATGGTAGAATTTTGTTGTAATATTAAATTAAATATTTGGATCAAATTTGAAATAGACTAAAATTTGATTTCAAAACTTTAAACAAAAGATCATAGAAATTTGATTATATACTAGCATTATAAAACATTACATTTAGTGAATACTAAAAGATTCCAATTAGAGAAGGTTATACATTAGGTTTATTTTAAATTGGAAAGTCTCATAATAAAAGAGGTTAAGTTTAAATTAAAATTAAGTTTGTAATTGCACAAGGTTACTTAGGCTTAAAGAATATTCATGCTAAACTTTGAGAAAAAACAATAGAGCATGAAATGACAAGGTTAAGTGTGTATTACCCCTTAATCTTAGATTTAAAGTAAAGGCAAAAGTATTTTGTTTCACACCACATTCCATTAACAAAAATCATAGAGTTTGAAATCTACTTTCTAACAAAATTGGTTTCACTATTTTTAGATTTTTCTGTGAATTGTTATGAATTTTACAAGACAGGGAATCAAACTCACATGAAATAACAGAAGCCTTGGGGGGGGGGGGGTTTGAACATTTTACACTGGGGTCCCTAAAAGACATATTCTTCTCACGAATAGGCCCTTGCCCGGCCTCGACACGGCTGGAGGCTCGGCCTCCGGCGCGTTCTCACCGGCGGCGAGGTTGCCGGCGGCGAGGGCCGGTCAAGCACGACCAGGGGAAAGAGGCAAGCACCTAGGGCAAGGCGGATCCAACAGACAAAGGGGAAATCCGGCCGGCGACGAGAAGGGGCGGCGGCCGTGGCGGCGCGACGCCGTTCCCGGCGAACGGCCGGCGAACAAGGGGGTCTAGCGCGCGCATGAGCACCACTGGGATGTGGGGGAGCGATTCCCTTACATGGATTGGTTGGAGGAGTGGCGAGGCGGGCTGTCGACGGTGGAGCCGTGCTCGGGGCGCCAATGGAGGGCGGCTCGGGGTGGAACAAATCCGGCGAGGGGGAGGGCCGGGGCTGGTTTGGATCGCGACAGGGAGCAAGAGGAGGGGGTGGGGAAGCTCTGTGTCAACGGAATTTGAGCGAGGTGGAGTGGTGGCGGCGTATGCCGATGGGAGAAGCGGGCGGCTCCGGTGACACAGGGAAGAAGAAAAGGGGAGGAACGGGCCGAGGACAAGGGTTTGGCGAGCAAATTAGCGGGGGAAATAGATTGACTTGGAGTTGCCGGCGCCACAGAGCAGAAGAGAGGAAGGGATAAGGCGAGCCAGTGGCAAATGCGGCGGCGGCAGGTGCCCGGCGTGCGGTGTTGGCGGCCGAGGGAGAACGTGGCGCTCGGGTGGGGTGCCAGCAGCAAAGGGCTAGGGCGGTGAGGAGCAGGGGAGCGACGCGTGGACCGGGGGAAACTCAGGAGATGGCCGGCGGTGAACCAGGGGCGGCGCATTACGCCGGCAGCAGAAGAGCAGGGGAGGCAGAGCAGGGGGGGGCAGAGCGCAGGGGAAGAAGAAGGGGGGTGAACTGACTCAAGGACTGATTTGTGAATCCAGAGAAAGGTAGGGGCCTTACTGTAAAGGACTTGTAACTTTCAAACCAATGCTCAAATGAAGATGGTCCAAAAATCAAAAGTGCATGGTTTTTCAAACTCTACAACTTCTCTTTAAGGTTCATCTACATTTGAGCAATAATTTTGGAAATAAACTAGACTTAGTAATAATTTCATATTTTATGTAAATCCCTAAGTAAAATCACTTTTGCACATACATCCTATGGTAATTTCACATATAATTTTGCAATTTGACCACAGATACTACTTTTTGCAAAATAACCCTTATGCTTTTAAACTTTTCCCTCATCCCCATCCATTTTGCATAAAAGGACCTTTAGTTAATATTAATTACATAAACATCCTTTCTTCCATAGCATTGCATACATAAAGTACATTTTTGCCAAACTTTGAACATACAAGTATGCTTAAAATCTAGGGTATAACCTAGCTAATTACCTGAGTGTTACAGTTTGTACTCACCCCATTCCTATTTTTACAGTGGAAGACCCAGACTACGTCCCCGAAGACAACGAGTAGGGTTTCGTCCTGCACCCAGTCTTGCCTGTGGTTGAGGCCACCGTTGGATTCCGCATGGCGCAAGACTCTAATGATCCTTTGTTCGTAGCTAGTGTAGTTGTGTGGGTTTTGGTTGTAATCCTCGCGATAGTGGCGCTTCACTGCCCATTACCGCGTAGAGTTGTACGGTGATGTACCATCTGATGTAATAAAAGTGTTATCAGCCTCCTGGGACTGATAAAGCAACACTTTTAAGTCTTCCCTGATGGGGGGACGCTTCAGGTGGTATCAGAGCCGTAGGCTGGCCGTAGGACGTGACCCTAGGAGCGAGACCCCTTTTCAGGCCCTAGAACTTGTCCCGATTCAGAAATTTTCTGCA
Organism: Panicum hallii; assembly: GCF_002211085.1. Lineage (NCBI taxonomy): Eukaryota > Viridiplantae > Streptophyta > Magnoliopsida > Poales > Poaceae > Panicum > Panicum hallii. The sequence continues at coordinate 110,373 of NW_020356226.1, read as the reverse complement.
CAAACACTCACCACTGGTCTTTGCCTTGTTCCAGATGGCTGGCAATGGATGGGTTAGCGGAATCTGCCACGCAGAGCCCGGCCTCCCCAAGTTGCTATTGCTCAGCCTGGAACGCGTCGGGATTATGGAACCACCGGAGTATGCCTACCGTGAGTACATCGCCGGAGGCACCCTTCGGTGCGACGTAATGGTTTTTGTGGAGAGAAGCACCCGCTACCCTGATGTGGACCCTTGGTTCATCTCCACCACTGGTTTCCGCTTCCCCGACACCTATCGAAAGGCCGCTCGTAAAGCCCTGCGGCGACTGCGTGCGCTCTACAGGCACCACCTTCAGCGGACTCCTATGGGATTTTTCCCACCCGCTGAGGGAAGAGGGCGCACTTGGATTGCCCGAATGAGGGGACTTGGACGAGAAGAAGAAGACCTGGAAGACACGGTTTCCCACCTGTCCATCTACCTCACTGGCTTGGATGCACTCTACCGCGAACAGGCGGCACAACTGAAGCAGCTAATCCATGGGATTGAAAAGTTAACCCAGGAACTGGAGGAACAACGGACAAGAGCCGCAAGCGCCGAGTATTCCTTAGCCGCCCTCCAAGCCCAGATGCAAGAATACGAGAACCGCAACGGGATAGGTGGATGGATCGAGGAAGAAGAAGAAGAACCCATGGAAACCCATTGGGATAAGGGTACTCAGACCGAAAACGAGATGGATCGGTTTCTTCCAATAAAGAAGCGCTCTATCAGGACCGAGGAAGAATCCCCATGATAGGATTAGCACCCCTAGCAAAAACCCTACCCTAATGACCACGTATCCATGAAAACTGTACCACCCTTGTTGTAATAATAAATCTACTCCCGTTTGCACCTATACCAGGTTGTTTACCCTATTTCTGTTTCAGATGGCTGAGGAAGGATGGACCCAGGGCGATTGACAAGCTGCACCTGGATTCCCCAGCCTCTTGATCGACACCCTGTAAGGCCTTGGCGTTACAGAGCGCCCAAGGTACTACAGCCGAGAGTACGAGCACCATGGTACCCTCCGCTGCAGGGTGATCCTGGTCATCGCCAGGAGCAATCGCTACCCCGACATCCAGCCCTGGCGGGCGACCGCCACAGGGTATAGACACCAAGACACCTACCCCTTGGCCATCAGAAAAGCACTCCGTTATTTGTGCCGGATTTTTGAAGAACACCTCGCCCCCACGCCAGCGAAGTTCTTCCCGCCGGCCATCAGAACCCCAGTCTGGGAGGCGCGCATGAGAAACCTAGAACGACATCGCCACGAAGAAGGCCCCCTGTACCAAGTGGCTACTTACCTAGCCGCCCTGGACCAACTCTTTGATGAGCAAGCCAACCTTCTAAGGGAGCAGACCCATCGAGCCGAGCAAGCGGAGCTCGCAGTAAGATTACAGCAGATCCAAGCCGCCCACGCCGAGGCAAGAGCCACAGCCGCGGTCAGTAACGAAGCAGTCGCCCAAGAAAGCCTCAGGCAAGCCCGAGACCGGCGCATGCAAGATTGGACCCGAAGTGGGACACCAGTCCCGGCAATTGGGGAGGACCATGTTTTACTCGGGACGCCCATCATAGGATGGGGACCCCTTTTTGGAAACACACAAGCCCCACCAGGGAACCCTGAAAGCTCTGCTGCCGCCGTCGAAAGGGATGCTCAAGCGCAACCCCTGGCCGGTGGAAACCCAGAGGACGGCGAGCAAGGATCACTCGCGCTCTCCGCCCCAGAAGAAGGCCTGCCCCGCGAGTAAAATGACCGGCGCCACCCTAGTGATGTGTCCCCAGCCACTTTTGTTGTTGTTGTGCCTGATCTCAGACGAGTAGTACGAGACCTAGCCTTACCCTAAGTTGTACCCCCTTGCAGTAATAAAATGGCTTGTGCTTGTTGTTTGTGATGTTGTGTGCTGGTTTGTTGTGTGCTGATTATTTATATGAGTACCGGCAGGAGGTAGATTCTGCCTTATATATATACGAATTAAACAACTTAAACATCACAAAATCGTAACTCCGATTTACCCAATCAACAGGTGACCCCCCGGAACGTCGCGAGGGCCTCCCGTGGCCGGAACCCCGTAGCCGCTAGTATCGGAGCACATCCCGTTGAACAAGATCTTCCCCAAGGAGAACAAGAAGTAAGCCAGAACCGAGGGGGAAGTCAAGAAGGAGAACAACTACCACCACCCCCACCCTCGGAGACCTGGCACAGATAATCCATAACCAGACCCTCATACTGGAGACTCTGGCCAATGCCCTCATTAACCGGCAGCCACGAGGGCAGAATATGAACGACAAGCTGACGGCCTTCCTAAGGACCAAGCCACCTACCTTCGCCGGATCCTGCAACCCGTTGGATGCTGACGACTGGTTGCGAGTGATTCAGAGGAAGCTCGAACCATTCGAATGCCAGGACCGGGATAAAGTCCTTCTGGCAGCCCACCAGCTCACCGGAACAGCATTATCCTGGTGGGAAAACTATTGTGCCGCAGCCGAAGACGCCTCTACCATCACCTGGGCAGAATTCGTAAGGGAGTTCCGCCGCTATCACATTCCTTCGGCCACCATGAAGCGCAAGGCGGATGAATTTCGCGCACTAAAACAAGGAAGCATGACGGTGGAAGAGTACACCCACCGGTTCATTGAGTTAGCCCGTTATGCACCAGAGGAAGTGAATGACGACGACAAGAAACAGGATATGTTTAAGAAAGGACTGAGCCCAGAACTCCGGACCCTGCTCACCCCTCAGATCTACCCTGACTTCAACACTCTGATGAACAAGGCCATCCTTACGGAAAGGGCCAAGGCTGAAGAAAGAAAGGACAACAAACGCAAATTCCTGGAAAGCAAGGCCCGCCAGCAGGACCGCTTCCAAAAGCCAAGAAACTCCAACTACACTACACCAAGATCTCAGGCCCCGATGCAGTATAGGACTCAGTCGCAAGTGACAGGACCACAGGCCCCGCCCAGGAGCCAGAATACCACGAGGGCCCCGCAGAGCAATACAAGCCAGGTCGCCCCCGACAACAACAATGTTAAGGCCTGTTTCAACTGCCGTGAAATAGGGCATTACATCGCCAATTGCCCTTATGCCAAGAACAAGCCGGCCACATCAGCTTTCTCCAACTCGGTGAATGGACCCAGGCCAGCCCTGACCGGTGCCAACCGAGTGCCCGTCCGCAACAATGACAACAGTCAGCAGACGAAGCAATCCCAGCAATCATTTGGACGAGCCCGCGTCAATCACATCGACGCGCAGGAGGCTCAAGAAGCTCAGGGCGTAGTGCTCGGTGAGTATCTAGTCAACTCAGCTTTGGCAACGGTACTATTTGATTCTGGAGCATCGCACTCGTTTATATCCTCAAGCTATGTGGAGAAACACAAAATACCTACAGTACTACTAAAAACACCCCTATTAACCCGGACGCCTGGAGGCGACATCAATTGTCAATTAGGTTGTCCACGGGTAAGGATCAATTTAAGTGGGGTAGACTTTCTAGCAGATTTGATAGTACTTAAGCATGGGGGAATAGACGTGATCCTTGGGATGGATTGGTTAAGCCGACACAATGGTCTCATAGGCTGCACTGATAAAGTGGTACACCTAACCAACCACGAAGGAGTACAAGTGATCTGCCGTACCCGGGATAGTAAGTATGACCCAATGGCATTTAGCATGGAAGCCAAGCCCTTAGAAGGAGTCCCGGTAGTAAACGAATACCCAGATGTATTCCCCGAAGAGCTTCCCGGTATGCCGCCGGACAGGGATATAGAATTCGTCATAGACCTTATTCCCGGAACCTCTCCGATAGCCAAGAGACCCTATAGGATGGCGGCCTCTGAATTGACAGAATTAAAGAAGCAACTAGAAGAACTGCAACGGATTGGCTTCATCAGACCAAGCTCGTCGCCATGGGGAGCCCCAGTCCTATTTGTCAAGAAGAAAGATGGGAGTATGAGGTTGTGCATAGATTACCGGGCACTGAACGAGGTTACCATTAAGAACAAATACCCCCTCCCCAGGATTGATGACCTTTTCGATCAGCTAAAAGGAGCCAAGTACTTTTCCAAGATCGATCTAAGGTCAGGATATTTCCAGCTCAAGATTAGGGAGAGTGATATCCCTAAGACAGCTTTTGTCACCCGCTACGGGCAATTTGAGTTCACCGTAATGTCCTTCGGACTAACTAATGCCCCTGCCTATTTTATGAACCTCATGAACAAGATATTTATGGATGAGCTGGATAAGTTCGTCGTAGTCTTTATCGACGATATACTTATCTACTCCAAGAGTGTTCAGGAACATGAGCAACATTTGCGGGTAGTGCTGGAAAAACTAAGGATACATAAACTATATGCCAAATTTAGCAAGTGTGAATTCTGGCTGGAAAAGGTAGCTTTCCTCGGTCACATCCTGACTGCGGAAGGCGTGGCAGTGGACCCAGAGAAGGTTGAAGCCGTATCCAATTGGCAGCAACCGACTAACGTAAGTGAAATCAGAAGTTTCCTTGGATTAGCCGGATACTATCGGAGATTTATTGAGGGATTCTCTAAGATAGCCCGACCCATGACGGAACTTCTTAAGAAGGAGAAAAAGTTCGCTTGGACAGAATCCTGTGAAAGAAGTTTTCAAGAATTGAAGCAAAGGTTGACAACCGCTCCAGTGCTGACCCTACCGGATATTCATCGGGACTTTGTAATTTATTGTGACGCATCCCGACAAGGATTAGGGTGCGTACTGATGCAAGATGGGAAAGTCGTTGCATATGCCTCCCGCCAAATCAAGACTCATGAGCAGAACTATCCGACCCATGATTTGGAACTAGCAGCCGTAGTGCATGCCCTTAAGATTTGGAGACATTACCTGATCGGGAATAAGTGTGAGGTTTACACCGACCACAAGAGTCTGAAGTATATCTTTACCCAGCCGGATTTAAATTTAAGGCAGAGAAGATGGTTGGAGTTGGTCAAGGACTATAATTTGGAAATTCAGTATCACCCCGGAAAGGCGAACGTAGTAGCTGATGCCTTAAGCCGAAAAACCTATGGACCCAAGGATGACCACCTACGCGAGGAAATGGCACGATTAAACGTGCACGTTGTTCCTCGAGGTTCCAGCCAGGTGCTGAACGTCCGATCAACACTAGAGGATAGAATCAGAGAGGCTCAAGGATCGGATCAAGAGTTAATAAGGATTTGCAAACAAACTGGAGAAAACAAAGCACCGGGTTTCAGAGTGGACGATAAGGGAACATTATGGTACGAGGATAGGATTTGTGTACCCCAGAATGGAGATTTCCGGCAGTCGATCATGGACGAAGCCCATAACTCAGCCTACTCCATCCACCCAGGATCCACCAAAATGTATATGGATATAAAGCAAAAATATTGGTGGAATGGGATGAAGGCGGACATTGCACGATTTGTGGCTCATTGTGATGCCTGCCAAAGGATCAAGGCCGAACATCAAAAGCCGGCAGGATTATTGCAACCCTTGCCTATCCCGGTCTGGAAATGGGATGAAATAGGAATGGACTTTGTAGTGGGTCTACCCAGAACACAGAAGGGACACGATTCCATATGGGTAATTGTGGATCGACTCACTAAATCGGCACATTTCATACCCGTAAGAACCACTTATGGTGGAGAAAAGCTGGCAAAACTTTACGTGGAAAACATTGTGAAGTTACATGGAGTGCCTAGCAGAATTGTCTCGGATAGAGGGACCCAATTTACATCTAGGTTTTGGAAAAGCCTGCATAAAGCCATGGGCACCAAGCTAGATTTCAGTTCTGCGTATCACCCACAGACGGACGGTCAAACCGAAAGGGTAAATCAGATTATGGAAGATATGCTGAGAGCATGTGTCCTAACCTACGGAAAGGACTGGGAGCAGAGTCTGCCTTATGCAGAATTCTCGTACAACAATAGCTACCAAGCCAGCCTGGGCATGTCGCCATTCGAAGCTCTCTACGGAAGAAAGTGCAAGACTCCTCTGATGTGGTCGGAAGTTGGGGAACGTGCCCTAGTTGGACCCGCACTTATAAAGGAAGCAGAAGAAAAAGTAGCAGAGATCCGCGAAAAGCTGAAAGCGGCTCAATCCCGACAGAAGAGCTACGCAGACAAGAAGAGGCGGGAAATAAGTTTCAATCCGGGAGATTTTGTTTATCTCAAGGTCTCACCCATTCGAGGAACGCGAAGGTTTCAAGTGCAAGGAAAATTGGCCCCTCGATACATTGGACCGTACCGAGTTCTGAAGAGAATAGGAGCCGTGGCATACCAACTGGAATTACCGGAAGAAATGTCAGATATACACCCAGTGTTCCATGTTTCGCAATTACGAAAATGTTTGAGGGTACCCGAGGGAGAACACGTGCCGGCGAAAACAATAGACCTGCAGCCGGATTTGCGATACCAAGAAGTGCCGGTCAAGATTCTAGACACTGTCACTAAGAGGACAAGAAATTCCGAAGTACGGATATGCAGGGTTCAATGGAGCCGACACGGAGTAGAGGAAGCAACCTGGGAGCGCGAGGAGGCCCTAAAGAAAGAATTCCCCCATCTGTTTAGAAGCCAGCAGAATCTCGAGGACGAGATTCACTTAAGTGGGGTAGGTTTGTAACGCCCTGAAAATCTCGAGTCTAAACTACGCGATAGGGTGTTCCAACTAAGAGCGGACTCACCGTAATACCCTGACCCCCTCTGCCACACGTGTGCGTACGTCCCCCGCCCTGTGCCGCACAACGCCCGCGCGCACCGCCTCAACCCTCGCCACCGCGTCACGACGACCGCGCGCGACCGCTTTCCGCAATCAGCGCCGGCGCAAGTCCTAACTCGCGCAGCGCGCGAATCCCGCGCGCGCGTGGCCGACCGGCCGCGGTCACCGCCGCGACCGGCGCCGACGCGCCCCTCCCTTTTTCTCTCTCTCTCTCTCTCTCCTTTCTCTTTCTCCTTTTCTCTCCCTCTATTTCTTTTCTTTTCTTCCCCTTTTCCCTCTCTTCCTTTTCTTTCTTCCTTCCTTTCTTCTTTTACCTTCCCCCTTCTTCCCCTTCTCCTCTCCCCTGCCCGAGCACTGCTCAGCCCGCGCCGCCCCCTGCTTGGCCTCCGCACGCGCGCGCGCCTGCTCCCGGCCAACCGCGCCCGTGCCGCGCACACGCGCACGAACACTCCTGCACGCTCGCCCTGGCCGCACGCGAGCCCCGCCGCGCCGCACGCGAGCCCCTGCCTCGGCCGCGCCGCGACGCGCGCGCACGCGCACCGCGTGGCCGCGCGCCGCGCCGTGTCGGCCGCCGCTCGCGCACGCCCTGGCCCGCGCTCCGCCGCGCCGCACGCACGCCCGGCCCCGCAACGCCGCGTCGCCCACTGCGCCACGCCACGCCCCCGCGCGCTCTGTGCCGCGCGTGCCGCGCCGCCCGTCGCTGCCCCGCCCCGCCGCGCGCGCGCCGCCCCACGTGCCCGCGTCACGTCGCCTCGACCTCGCCGCACCGCCGCTCGGTGACACACATGACATGACACGGCCGCCATTAAGGCGTACCGCGCCGCCCGCCGAGCCGGTGACCGGCCGCCGCACGGTTCCGCCGCCCCATTGCCTTTCCCCTCTATAAATTGGCCTCTCCGCGCGGCTCACCCCCCCACGACCTGCACCGCCACCCAGCCTCTCGCTCCTCCACGCCCAGCACCACCCCCGCCGAGCTCCCGCGGCCACCATCGCCGGCCTCCGCCGCCCCGCTTCCACGCGCTGCCCCGGCCCGAGGTGAGGCCGGGAACTGGTTCCCTGCGCCCCCCTCCCTCTTTTCCCCCTCCACCCCGAGCCGCCCGGGCCTCGGCCGCCGAGGATTGGCCGGCGCCGTACCCTCCCCCATCCCTCCTCTGTTCTGTGCGGGAGGGAGGAGGAAGAAAGGGCCTTTTTGCCCAAAACCCCCTCCCTTTCCTGTATTTCTCCGAAAGAAACCCCCTGTCCACTCCTTTTTGCAAAAGAAACCCCACGCTTTCCGTTATTTCAAAGCGAACCCCTCGATACATAAACCAAGATATATTTGATACTTTTTTTAGCATGCACAGGGTACTTCTAGGATTAGCAAATAAGCCCTTACCCCCTTTAGATAATTACGAACAAGTCCCTGGACCCCCGTTTAAGCCCTGAAACCACCTTTAGCGCGTCATTTTATGTGCGAAACGACCTCCGATCGACCCGAAACTTTACCACGCCCTTTCTAGTATAGTTTTAATCATGCCATTAAGAAACCACCCAAAGATATCATCCCTAACTCCGTAACTAAATTATTTCCGATTCAAGCTCAACGATAAAAGCTTTTAGTTCCTTCGCTTGATCGTGTGTCTGTTTGTTTGCGTCGTAGGACACGGAGTGAACGACGAGGTTCCCGACTGCGACCGAGCAACTGAGGACCAGTTCTACGACCCCGAACCCGAAGGACAGTGCTTCGATCAGGACTTTCCGCAAGGACTTGACGATGGCAAGTTCAATCCCGCCCTTTGATGCATGTTTCTGTCCTAGTTTTTATAAACACAACCCGATGGCCTGTTTTATAAAATTGCATGGTTTTGCGTGCCGTAACCAGGGTAGGATAGCCACCCTTGTTGTGATAACCATACCTGGAACACCTGATTTTATAAAGAAAATGCGTGTGTGTGGGAAAGGGTAAAATGTGGTTTTGAAAGACGAGTCGGACGGGATGGATGGCATTTCTGTGTGAATTGCCGTTGGTGAGCTCGTACCTGTGTGGTTGAGCGTGGAAGGGAGATATCCATCTTGTCACCCCTAAGGACCGAGTTGATGTGTCGTCTCACCTAGCTTCCTGTCGTGCAAACCACTTGACCGTTGTATGGGCAACGGCTTGGCCTAACCCCACTAGTTAGTCTGATAGCCATCAGGAGAGCTGGGAGCAACGGGTGATCAAGGAGACGGGATAAGCTCTGTGTGACTTATGCCCCGGTTAAACCTCGGTGGTAGGTCGAATGACCCCTTGATAAATCCCGTGGTGGCTAGTCAGGTCTAGCTAAGGTGGGTAAGGGCTTCGATGGGATCTGCACCGGCACTAAGGTGTTCGTGTTGTGGTACCCCACCTGTGGGTAAAGTTGCACACCTCTGCAGAGTTAAAAATCTATTCGAATAGCCGTGCCCACGGTATTGGGCAAGTTACGGTGTGGTCACATAACTAGTGTTTATCTTGGGAATGGATGGGCTAGTGTGAGTTGTTTGGAAAGTGTCCGGCAGTTGTGCCGTGTGCTACGGCGGACGGGGAGTCCGGTAGCAGTTTAAAACTTGGATCCTGTGTGGATCAACATCGTGTGCTCCTTGGTATTGGAAAAACTTGTTTTGAAAAGTGTTTTCAAAATGAACCCCTGCATATAACCGAGTTTTTCCGTAAACAAACCCTAACCGTACCCTTGGATTGTCCTTTGCATTAATTTCTATACCCCCTCCGTGGGTGTGATTGGACTTGCTGAGTACGTTTGTACTCACCCCATTCCTATTTTTACAGTGGAAGACCCAGACTACGTCCCCGAAGACAACGAGTAGGGTTTCGTCCTGCACCCAGTCTTGCCTGTGGTTGAGGCCACCGTTGGATTCCGCATGGCGCAAGACTCTGATGATCCTTTGTTCGTAGCTAGTTTAGTTGTGTGGGTTTTGGTTGTAATCCTCGCGATAGTGGCGCTTCACTGCCCATTACCGCGTAGAGTTGTACGGTGATGTACCATCTGATGTAATAAAAGTGTTATCAGCCTCCTGGGACTGATAAAGCAACACTTTTAAGTCTTCCCTGATGGGGGGACGCTTCAACATGGTTCCAAACCAAACCATACATAGGTTTGCCACATATTCTACAACAAGTGGCTCGCAAGTCATCTAACTACTCACCCCATTACCACACTATGTACATCTAGGATGCCGTCAACTCAAACGAAACTAGAAGTCATCCAAGTTGCCCACAGATGACTGACTACCGGAAGAGGAATGATGAGGACTAAGCACAGGATCTCCATGCTCAGAGTCGATCTCAGAAACTCCTTCGACCTCTTCAGGGTCTTCTTCTTCTTCTTCACTCTCAAACTCATCTACAACAGGCTGAACTGGTTGCTCATGAAGCATGTTGATATGGTCAATGGCTTGGCCAAGGTTAATATTGAGCTCATGAACTTGCTCTTGAAGAAAGTCAATGACAGTATCGCGCTGGGTAATGAGAGTATCGCTCTCAACAATTTGTTCCTCTCGATGCTGAATGGTTTCTTCCCGCTGAGTAATAACCTCTTCCCTAGCAGTGACAGTAGCTTGAAGTTCCTCAATCTGTGTATTCTGCTGGCCAACTTGATTACGATACCTTTGAGCTATGTTGGTCAAGCGATAAATACCGTGCTGCTGAAGTGTCTGGTAACGATACTGTGCATTCATAAATCTGACTGAGGTGCGTAAAGTCTCTCCGGCTAGAGTTCCCAGTAAGTGGTCATAGTATGTCAATCTGAAGGTCCATTCTGGGTCACGAGAATCCATGGCAGGAAATAAACCGATAGGATATCCTGCAACTTCCTCAGGATGCTGATCGCAAAAGATGTGAATAGCTTCTATAGTTGCTGCTTCAAAAGTATCGGCAAGGCGATGACCAATCACATTTACTTCAATCGGCTGCCACAGAGATAAGGTAGGATGTGGAGGAACAGTCATTTTCACCCTACAACGGGGAACACCTTCTTCTTCATACTCTACTCCATCATAAGGTGGAGGCTCGGTGTAGCCAAACACCTGGAGAGATTCCCACAAAAGACGAGGAAAGCCCTCCCAATGCAAGGCATTGGTATGAGCGTGTCCTGCGGAATCCCAAAAGAACCTTGGAAGCTCGGCCATCTGAAACAAGGATTCAAATGGTGAGATTTACAAGTTTTCAACCATACACCTTGAGAAGGTTGCAGATACAAATGTGGGTTAGATTGATAGATTGATTGGAAAACTACTATCCTTACAGGGTAAAAGAAACGAGATGACCTACCCTGATAACAACAAAAATCTGAAGATCGAAAGATGGTTCTAGATCTTGAGAATGAAATGATAAGGTAGAAACTTTAACCTCAAAACTATCCAATTACCCCTTTCACACTATACTGGTTACTAACATACCCTCTAGATATCATTGAAGCAACAAGCCATGCCATTCATACAATCAAATCAAGGAATATGCATGCACGTGTTACACGTCCTCACAATTCAAAATAAACGCCAAATATGTTTGGACTTACGTGATTAGTTTCGGTGGCACAATATGTTCGTCTCTCCCTATAATAACTAGTCGGATATCCTTATTCGCCTTAACCTAATTAACCGTGGTTAGCGTACCTGCAGAAAACCATAATAAATATGAACCTTTCATGCCAGCACTCATGAAAGCGTTCTCAAACATTACTGTTTACTATAGAAACAGCATCTGTACAATTACCGCTGTACAGACGACGTTAACATACGTTATCGAAACAACGTATTCACAAGATACCACAAAATGCGGGGGCATTGCTGGTCATACCCTGCTACTGACCATATACTCCCAATATCATCAACCTAAGTTGATATATTGGCAGCATCTCAAGTAGGCCACTGCTTGAGAAACAGCGTTCGGTTCGCATCACCGACGGGAAGGCTAACTCCCCAGTTAGCTAAGGATCCTTACCTTCTTACCATCGAAGATGTCGTTACAGAATGTAAGATTGATTGTGCATAAATAAGGTTTAACAGAAAGTAGTGCTGGAAGTCAGAGTTATATACATATACTATAGCCACCTATATTTCCCATATTAACATTACCCTAAGGCTTTACGTACTAAGCACCATCCTTAATGAATCCAACGCGGCTTTGCCAAACATTTTGTTGGTCAAACTTTTATACTGAAAGCATTTTTAAGGTAAAATGTATCTCCAAAGTAACCTTATAGCTCTGATACCAGCTGTGGCAGAACCAACCTGAATTATACCGGCTCAAGCACGCGAGTCCACTCCAGAGAGCTTCAACATACTTCAAACGGTATAATCCCTTGGTCTGTCGGGTAGCGTCCCGATAAACCACCGATACAGGATCAAATAAGGTTACCTCACACGAAGGTGAGTCCAGAGAGACAGTCACCATCATATTTTACATCACAGGAAATTATTTTACAAAAGTTTCCACCCGTAGTACAAAGTTCCATACTTAGCAAAGTTATTACAAAGTTTGCAGAATGGCAAAGGTTCAAACTAGGAGTCATTATTACATACCAGTTTTAAAGTTCAAACAGCGGAAATTCAAAGTACGATAACTATACACGTCGCCAGTAAGGACGTCATGCTAAGCCATGGCATAACATCACTCGTTATGATCAGGGTTGGCCGGGGACGGGTCCCACTCCACGGACCAACCATCAGGCAAAGCATAAGGCCAAGGCATGGGGTAAGTAGGGTCTTCAGAGACATTACCTGAAATAAACACATATAGCAAGGCTGAGTACTCTAATACTCAGCAAGGCTTACTCGGAGATTTGGGTATACTTATCCCATAACTAGACTATGAAGGCTTTAATGAGGAGGTAAGTTTTGTTTCAGCCGAAAAGCAACAAAGAGTAGGTCCTTACTTTCATATTTTAGCTTTCAGATTCTAATTTCTTTAACCATTCTAAGTAACCACCTGTAACTACTCAAGCAAGGTAGAGTCTTTTAAACATACACCAGTATTTCTCATCAACAACATTACTCTTGTTACTCTATGTGGCAAAAGAGTTAAGCAGTCTCAATCTTCGTGAGAAACGGGCGATTCGGAATCGAATTTTAACCCTTGCAAGGTAAACCTAACTCACACGCTTGGAACACCAACAGGTCATTCCGAAGCAACCATTTGCCTTTCATTCCGGGTCATGGAACAAAGCCACCACAAGCGACTGCTGGACCGTACGCACATCCAATGTGCAGGACATACGTCTGTAGCGCGACTACATGACCGCATTCCTGTCTGCTTTACAGAACGTACTCCCACAGTCGGTGCGTGTAAACATAAAATAAAAGTCGAGTGGTGGGGGACGAGTCCACTTGCCGGGCCGATTGGTTACTAGGCTTACCGCTTACCATATTTCGCGGCATGTGGCTAGTACTTTCAAACGCTTAACTGCCACTACCACACACTACGACCTTAACCAAATTCATCAACACAGACAGGGTATTCTTTCTGTCCAAGATGCTACTTATAACCCCGTCCGTCATCCTTATAGTGATTGCAGAATTGTAATCAATCAATTCCTATATCGCGCGAGTGACAGGAAATCACTCGACTTCTACCGGTCCTATTAGCATAGCACTAGTCGGACTCAGTTTCTAATATTCAGTACATGGGTTCCTAGGAAGATGCATCTATGGTTTCCAGACAACTCCTAAGAACTTAATGCACAATTATATATATAAAGGTAAATTGCAGTGTAAATAAGACAGTGGGTTTATGTCTAGGGCTTGCCTTCACTGGCGGGGCTGGGGTCAGAAATGTTAATAATTTCTTCCGAACTCGGGTTCGGGGCTTCGACTGATTCTCCGACGATGTTCCCGGCGTCTTCAGAGACTTCTCTTTTGGACTCTGGAAAGATCTGATAATCACCATCGGCAAGAAACGTCGAGTCTACATGTGATGAAAAAGATGCAATTAAGAAAATGCATAGATTGTCATTCTACTTCACGACAAAATTACAAGCAAAGAACATAACATCATATAATAGCAAACAACACAATTGCCCCTTACTGGGCAGTCATTTATCGAGTATTAAATAAATCACTGAGTTGCATTAAGTAACAGGGTCATCTACCCCAAACATTTAGCTAACTACAAGAAGTAACATGGTTGACTTCTAAACTAATTACACTTAACATTTTTATTTAATTAACTAGCTAATCACCTTGAAAAACCCTAAGTTATTATTTAATATAGATCTACTAATCAAGTTTTATTTATTTTAGCTATTTTACACCTAATCATAGGTTGAAATTTTGTAGTTATGCTACACTACTTAGGAACAACATCTTAGAATATTTTCATAATTTTCTATGAATAGAAGCTAGCATAAATGACTCATTTTTGTAATTAACCCAAAATTTCATAACTTGAAATATGACCTACTATTAATCCTAATATTTTTACCATGGATTACACATTCAAAAAGGAAGTTATGATAAAAATTTCAAATACAAACATCAACAGAAACACCCTTAATTAAAAAATTTAAGCATTTCATCAACATATGACAAAAAGTACTCGAAATCTAAGCAAATGAACAGTAAGGTACTCGAACTTTTTACACAGAGCTATACATAGCATATACAATCTAAGTTCCAAATTTCAGCTATAACACATGCCTACAACATGAGATACAAATAAAACACTTATTTTCTAGTATTTAATCTACAACAGAAATTATACATATATAGCTCAAGTTCATTACACAAAAGTAGTCGAATTTAACTCAAGGATTCCAACAAAACTGGTTTGGCATTTTTTTGAATTTTCTACAAATTTCTACAAATTTTTGAAGTTCACAGCTTTTGAATTGGGGGGCTCTGGAAATTTACAGGGACACCCTTAACATTTTTGAAATCCTTGCACTTATACCCTTGGCTCGTCGGGGAAGAAGGGCAGAGGGGGTGCCGGCCAAGTTCCGGCAGGGGACGGCGAGGGGTTGGAGGAGAAGTGGTCAGCGAGCGCTAGGAGGTCAAGGCGCACCTGCTAAAGGTCTTGGGAAGGGGAGGGGTGACCGGAGGGGGCTTTCCCACGGTGGCCGAGGCGGCGGCGGAGGGGTGCTCGTCGATGAGGAGGTTCCCGGCGAGGAGGAGGGCAAAGCTTGGGCTCAACAGCTGCAGGAAGATGTGGGGAAACTATTGGAGCAGTTGAATTGGGTGGAGGAGGGGCGGAGGCAAGAGCTCGACGGTAACAGAAGCTTACCGGCGGAGGGGAGAACGGCGGCGAGGTAGCTCCGGTGGAGGTCCGGCCTCGGTAAGTGACTGGTGAGCATTAGTGAGGTACGTGGAAGCTTTCTAGGGAGTTGTGGTGGTGCGGGGAGGATTGGAGCGGGCTGCCCACGGCGGACAGGAGGGTGCCGGAGTTGGAGGGGATGGCGGCAGTGGTGCTTGGGGTTCTGGGCAATCAGAGAGCGGGAACAGGAATGGAATGGGAAGGGAGGGAAGCAGTTCTGCTCTTGAACCAGAAGAGATGATGCGAGGGGGCGCGCACGAGCAATGCCACGGCGACGGTGAGCTAGCGGCGGCAGAGCTACGGGTCGGCGTAGCACACGCGCGAGAGGGCTAGGGAGGAGAAGCTAGAGCGGCGCTCGGGTTGGGGGCGACGCATGGAGTAGCTAGGAGCGGGAGGTGGCGCCGGGGAGCGACCGTGGCGCAGCACATGGCCGGGGAAACGGTGCTGACACCGGCGGCAGGGGTGCAGCGGCGGAGCAGAGGAGTTGCCAGAGGAGGAAGAAGAGAGGAGGAGGTCCGAGGGACTTAGTTGGAAATTGCAAAAACCTCAGGGACTTCACTGTAGACAGAAATTCC
Organism: Panicum hallii; assembly: GCF_002211085.1. Lineage (NCBI taxonomy): Eukaryota > Viridiplantae > Streptophyta > Magnoliopsida > Poales > Poaceae > Panicum > Panicum hallii. The sequence goes on along the minus strand of NW_020356226.1, from coordinate 94,811 downwards.
CCACTGATCCAGAGCTCTAATGAGAAAATGGTCAAAATGAAAGTTGTAGAACTTTTCAAAACCTATAACTTTGCTTTAGGGCTCAAGTTCAGAAACCTAAAGTATAAAGTTTTATTTCACCATTTTGCACTCAAATCAAACTTTACATAAGTTTGTCCTAATAAAGTAATTTTTATGAACTCTTGGGCTTATTTGTAAGCATTTAAGGCTGGTCATGATGACATTCACCTTTTTCACTTTGACCCTTGGTAATTTTTGGAAAATTACTTTATACTCGAACTAAATTACATAAAAGGGTTTGTATTTTCATAAATTTACACAAATACCCTTATTCTCATAACTTTATTAGATTTTCACACAATTTCACACACACCAAACATTATTTCTATTGGTTTGATCTATTTGACACCTAGGGTGTCACATTGGCTCTGTCACCTGGGATCATAAAAGGGTCTGGGCTTCATCGAAGGTTGGCTCTGTCACCCGGAAGCCAGCTTCATCTGTTGGTAGGCTCTGCCTCCCAGAAGCAAAAGGCGGCTCTGCCGTCAAAAGGACTCGGTACACTAAGTAACTAGAAGCTGACCGACTCTAAAGTGAGTTGGTGTGTCATAGGGGTAGATCCTCAACCTAGTGGGTATTAGGGCCACCTCAATTTCCAACAATCTCTAAAATAAAACTTATGTTGCAATTAAACTAGAATCATAAAATAATACTAACGTTATATGAGGTATTACATAACTACTAGGCAAACTATTTTATACTCTTGCCTTGCGTTAGTACATTCGTTCCCTTCAGTAACCAGCATACGCATGCTTGCACCTACGACAAAAAAATCATCTCGTCTCTTTCCATAGAAGCTTCACGAGTCACCCACCTCGCCATATATCGGGGTCGTCGCGCACAGTGCTGGCAGAGATTTTTTTCCGCCATGTGAACCACCTCACCTCGTTTATAAAAGAAGCTGACGGGACCGCGCACTGCCGTCGGCGCCACGCCGTGCCGCCCACCTCTGCGTCCCCACCTCGCCCACGCCGCTGCAGCGTCCTTGCCGGCTTTGCCACCTTGACGCTCACGCCTTCAGCACTGCCACTGTTCGCGTTGACGATGAGCTACCGCAGCCCACGCCGTCGCCTATCCCTGCGCGACGCCGCTGCTGCTCTCCTCGCCTATAAAAGGAGCAAGGTTTTGACGAGCCCCATCATCAGCCCAAGCACACCGAGCCGCTTCGCTTCGCTAGCTGAACCACTTCTCACGAGCCCAGCTCACTTAGGAGAAGAAGCTCCAACAGTTGACCCTCTTCCTCGAGCTGTTCCACACCAAGGTGAGATGGCAGGCAGCTCCCTGACCATTAACTCTGCAATACTAATAAAGGCCCAAAACACCCACCAGGCCGTGAGCACTTAATTCAAATCATTCTATTTTCGGAATTAAATACCAACCAATACTATAAACTCAATATCTCCTTCATATCAACTCCTTTTCACGTAACTCTTTTTTTTCCTAAACTCTCCTCAAATCATATACTATCTATTCCTCCTATTTTCATCTACATTTGAGCTTATTTTATAGCTTGCTTGTGTTTGTTAGCCGGTTGTGCTGTTTTCGCCCATAGATCACGAAGTGACCGAGGAGGAGCCTGCCAAGGTGTACGAAGGCCAGTACCGTGAGCTGGAGCCAGAAGACCCATACCGCGAGTAGGAAGCCGCCGCCACCAACACGTACGTAAGCGAAGGCAAGTTTCATCGATGTGAGGACGTCTAGTTGTAGCTCTGGTTTAGGATCGGTTACATATACTGGTACTTGAGTGATTGAATGTGCTCATACATGCATATGAGTAGTTATGCATATCCAGAGTTGAGACTAGGATATGAAGGGATTTGGCTGAGGCTAGGGCAGCTGGGTATGCTGGAGCTGGCGCTACCGTGGTGGTAGACTGGCAGGTGAGTGCTACCGTGGTGGTAAGCTCAAGTTGACATGTTGAGGGATGGTTGCTGCCCTGGTGAGCCATAAGGACCGAGTTGTTTTGACATCTAACCTAGCTTACTTTAGTACGACCACAGGTTCCGGTATGGGTCGGACTTAGCCTAATCCCACTGGTTAGCCTGACGGTCGCAGGGATGGTTTACAGGTATAGACCATTGGGGTCAGGGCCTGAGGGTTTGTGTGGCCGGGCTGAGGCGTGACCACGGCTAGGTGTCGGCTATGTCGGTTGTCCGTTCGGGCAGTCGAGCTTGTGGATACAGTGTACGACCTCTGCAGAGTGTATAATCTATTCGAATGGTCCGTGTCCACAGTATGGACAGCCTACGGTGTGGTCCTGACAACTAGTGAGCTACCTATTGTGGGTTGTGTCGGGAAGAGTTGCATACCATGAGTTGCATTGCTAATGCATTGTGCTTAATGTGCGTCGTGCATGTCATTCCCCGCCCGTAGGGTGAGGTGGAACTTGCTGAGTACTCTTGTACTCAACCCTTGTTGATTTTTTCTCCAAAGGATCCTGACTTTGTGCCAGAGGACTGCGAGTAGATCGTGTCCGCACCCAAGCTGATCGAGTGGAGCCGTGATGGATGAAGAGCTAATCCTCCATGCCGTCATGCTAGTCGTTATCCTATGGTTGTGCTGTGTAGCTCTGTGTTGTCGCTTTACCCCTCGTGTACATGTTGAATAAAGATTTGTATGACTCTGGACTCCACTTGATGTAACATGTATTATGCCGGAGACCTCATTCGGTAATTAATACATGGTTTAGCCTTGACCTTTGGGTTGGGGCGCTTCAAGTGGTATCAGAGCCATGCTTTGTCGATGTTTTACCGGCTGCCCACCGAGGGGTATACCCAAGGTGGTAAATTTAGGTGAGGAGACGCCGAGATCAGCAACTCGAAGGTGCAAGGAACACAGAATGTAGATAGGTTTGGGCCGCGAGGTGCGTAATATCCTACGTCTTGTATGGTGGTTTGTATTCCTTTGGGTGTAGGATGATCTGATGATCTTGTTTTGAGAGGGTACCTGTCCTCCCTTATATATCCGAGAGGCCAGGGTTATAAAGATACCAACCAATACCAGCTAAGGAATCGTACCAAAGTATTTCCTGAGTAGATTCCTCCCGTATCGGTTAGCTTTATCTCCTATTTAAACGGGATAAATAAGAGATAAACGAGATAAATAAGAGATAAGACGGACTTAATCTCTTAAACCTCTTTAAACTACGTTATGTACATAGTCCCGTGGCCCCGGGTCTGACAAGCCCCCGAGCTCTTCGTAGCTGAGTACTGCAGGCTTATCGAGTACTTTCGAAGTAGTCTTCGGCTTCTTTCGAAGCTCCGTCCTGAAATCCTTCTTCGAGTACACCTTTGGCTGCATCGAAGCTATGAGGTGCTCATGCCCTGAATTATATCCGTGATATAGTGTGCGATTGAAAAATCGTACTCCTTATGGAGTAGCCCCCGAGCCTTAGGTTGAATCGGAGAATCAGGCTGAGGGTCACATTAGTCCATAATCCTCCTTACTTTTCAAATAAATTTAAAAAATAAGTAGTCGATGCCACGTATCCCGCAGCCCCCGAGCCTTGAATCCAAATCTCTCAAATTTGGAAATAAGGATCCAAAAGTCGTGGCATGCAGTGAAAAAATGTTCCCATGTGAAACAATTGGAGCGATGGCACAAGTGATGGAAATTAGATTTGAAATTCAAAAAACCCCTCTTTTCAGGGCAACCAACCCTGAAAAAATGATTAATCAAATATATTATCTAAAGAATCCACCAAATGACCCCTCACCTTCCGAATGTTTCCAGAAATGACTTTTCAACGTCAAAACAGTAAAACTTTTCCCCAATCGCTAGTTACTTAACCCCGCGGTAACGCCAAGCAAACACTGTGCTTCCAATCTTCAATCCGCCAAGAACTGCCAAAAAATCCCCAAATAGAGCCGCGCGCCGCCTTCATCCTCCTGAAGAAATCCCCATCCCCCAGTTCTCCCCGCCCCTCTCCCCACAGCCCCCGAGCAACTCGTGGCAAGCGGATCTGGAGATGGCGTCCAAGAAATCGGAGAAAGAGGGGAAGAAGAAAGAGGCACAGCCACCGATCCGGGAATGGACCCACAGTAAGTGCTCCCTCAACGATCTGAATAAGCTAGTTTCCAAGGGATTGCTCCAAGACAAGAATCTTATCAATTGGCGCCCCTCATTCCGCGAACCTTTCCCCATGGAAAATGTTGACAAAATTATCACATTTTACCATTTTGCCGAACGGGGTCTGGCCCTCCCCTCTTGTTCTTTTTTTCCGTGGCCTCCTTTACTATTACGGGCTTGAGCTCCATCACCTCAACCCGAACTCCACTTGCCACATTTCAATTTTTATCCATTTCTGTGAAGCCTTCCTCCGAATCGAACCCCACTGCGATCTTTTCTATTTCCTCTTTCGAGTCAAACATCAACCCACCACCAAGAGTCCATCCGTAGTAGGGGCGCCGGCATCCAACTGCGACAGCAGGCCGGCAACAAATACCTTGCATATAAATTCCCCTCCAACATTCCCGGGTGGAAAAATCACTGGTTTTATATCGAAAATCATGCCACCCAACTCCTAGAAAAGTCAAACAATCCACCTGTTGTGAGGCCGGAGTGGAACATCGAGTTGTCCAGGGGGGACATGGACCAAGTCGAGGAATTGTTAGAAACCATAGAAGCTCATAAGCTGATGGGAGTGACCGGTGCGTCCGTTATGTTCTCCTTCTTCAAACGCCGAGTCCAGCCGATCCAACAGCGCCACAACCTTGGATTCGAGTACACGGGCACTGAAGATCCATTTCGCCTATGCGTAGAGGAGCTGTCGGATGATGCCACGCTCCTCCGAGTCAGGCGGGTGCTGCTGGACGTGGAAGCCGTCCCCTACGTCCCAGGATTGTTTTCCGCACGAAATCCTCCGAAACCGGTGAGTATTCGACTACTTTTTGTTGAAAACAGACTCTGTTCTGCCGCTACTAACTGAAAACCTTCTGCAGGGGCACATAGAACTGTACCGCAGCTACCCGCCGCAACCCGACATCCCTCGGCCAGACCACCTCCTCCCCAGCGCCGCTGTTGAAGCGAAGAGGGCTCGGATAACCCAGGCTCTACACAGCAGTGAGTCCACGGAGGATGGGAGCCCCCTGGCAGAGAAGGGAGCCGAGGGGAGGCGAGGAGGGACAATTCCCCCGGACCAGCCGTGGAGTTGACCGAAACTCTGCCTCAGGTCCCGCAGGGTTGTCGGGTGACGCGCAAGCGGAAAGCACAATAGTCGAATCTTCCAGGTTTGAACTTGCTGCCCTTGTTGAATCACCAAACATTAATATGATTGCACACTAACGGTATCCAGTTGTAGTCCTTCCGCTTCTCCACCCAGGACCGAGCCCAAAGAGGTGGGATCAGCTCCATCCGCCACCGCGGCTGTTACCATTGCCGTGGCGGCGACCACGCCACCGGCTGGTGAAAACCCGACACCAGCAACGGGTACTCCGCGCCGGGCCTTGCGGGTGAAGAAGGCCATCATGAAGAAATCTGTGCTGTAAGTTTGTATCTTGCTTCATAATGAACATTCTACTCGGTTCGACTTGTGATGATGTAGCTGACTTGTCGTCATTAGGTCTGCAAGCGCCGTGAATCTTAAGCTAAAATCGGCCACTGCTACTCCAGCCCTCGGGCCATCAGGCCCCGGAGAGTCTACGCCCACGGAGCCAGCCGCGGCTTCCCCTGCTCCTGAGCCATCAGCTCCAGGAGGATCGGCGCCCGCGGAGCAGCCCCTGAGGTAGACGCAATGCCGCCCGACTTGCCGCCTCCTGAGCTCCAACAAGGCGAAACCAGAGCTGGTGGCGAGGAACAAGTCGAGGCCCCTAATGCCGCTCACACGGAGGGCACAGGTGAGCGTCTGACCGCCCACGACTTGCTGCCGAAACACAGGCGTTATGTACTGAAAACACCTGAGCTTGCAGGCACCCAGCAACCACCGCTTGAAGAAGCCACGGGGACATCATGGAGTCCTAGTGAAATACTGAAGGCCGGGCCCGGATACAAGAATGTCATCAACACCGACGTGGTGGATGACCCAATGCTGACGACCGACAACATAAGGACCTTGAGGACAGCTTACAAGGAACTGTATGATTTTGCCATGGTGAGACCTGAGTACTTTTCTGCTTGCACACATTGTCGAGTTATTTTGACTCAATCTCCACCTTTGCATAGAGTGTGATCACCCACTCCCAGAAGAAATCAGAGAAGCTGAGATCGGTTGTGAGTGGTCACCAAGAACTTGCTGCCCTGGACAAGCGCGTATCCGATGAGCAAACGAAGAATTGCTATCTGCGGAGGGAGCTCGACATGCTGAAGCAGGAACGTACTTAGGAGACATGGCTTCTCAGGAATGACCTGCGGAATCTCGAGGAGCAGCTCAAGGAAGAGAAGAAAGCGCGCCAAGGTAGGCCTTTTTGCCATTCTCGAGTACTTCCCCTTAACAGGTTTCCTTGGACACTGAAAATATCTTCACCGCAGAGCTTAGGAAAATCTTAAAATATAAAGAAGAGCTGCTTACTGATGTGAAGAATATGCTGTATCACCATACAGATGACGTCGAGAGGCTGCAGAAGGTCATTGCCGACATCGAACAACAATTCATTGGCAGCCTTCAGCAGATCAAGACGCTGAGCGAGAAGGACGAGCAGCGGCAAAAGGAGCTGGAAGACCTCTGGGGGCCGCCCAGGAGCTGGTGCACATGGTGGATCCACCAGAAGAAGGCGAAGCGGGCCAGCGGCCCTTGCTGGAGCGACTGCGTGGAGCACCCCAGAAGGTGGTCAAATTCCTCTCGGAAGGCCCGGTCGCGTGTGTCAGCCACGCCCTCGCCTTTGTAAAGTCCGTTTTGCAAGAGGCTCAACTAGAGATATTTGCTCAGGGAGTGGCTATGGAGTGCACTGAAGACCAATTCGCCGAGTACCTCCAAGAAGCCCGACCTGTAGTAGAACAAATAGTAGGAAATGTACTACAGGAGTAGGATGTAAAAACAAGTACTTGTTGTCATGTGTATAAATTTTATTTGTCGTCTCTACTTGTATGTGCCTTAGCTGAATTGTCATCCAGGCTCAGAGGCTAAGTAGTAGACACTACTCCGGGTGCACCAACCCTGGAAGTAGTCGTAGTAGCGCTGAGTAGGAACCCAACGAACAAGTTAGCCGTAACCCAAGCGGGTAGGTCTAACCTGTTAGGAAAGAACGCGAGCATCATCGTGAAATTGCCGTGTTTATGGCAAAGAGAACGAAACTACCCTGAGTGCACTGACTCTGGGTGTAGTCAAAATCGCTCCTTATGTGAGCACGTCCAACAAGTTAGGCATAAGCCAATCGAACGGATCGAATCTGTTGGGAAAGAACGCGAGCATCATCGCGCAACTGCCATGCTACTGGCAAGGAGTCGAGATTGCCCCGAGTGTAGTGACTCTGGGCGTAGTCGACATAGCTCCATACGCGAGCCCATCCAACAAGTTAGGTATAAACCATTCGAACGGATCGATCTTGTTGGGAAAGATGTGATCATCATTATGAACGACCATCTAAGGTCATGGCGAGAAGTCGATAAAGCAAGGACGTGGCCGTGGCCTCCGTCAATCTTGCGACAAGAAGTCAATTTATATAAAACATGCACGTGGCCGTAGCCTCCGTATGTTCACAGAGAAATTTACAATCCGAATTTTGTGACGCGAGGCCTCCAATTTGGTTCGGAAGAGAAAAGGACCACCTGAGCGCAAGGAGATCAGCCATCTTCAAACACTTTCTCATGGGTTGAACTTGTGTAGGTTCTGAATGTTCCAAGAGTTCGGAACATCTTGGCCCTCGGGATATTGTAGTCGATATGATCCCGGTCTTGTAACCTGCTTGACGACGAACGGTCCCTCCCACCTTGAGTTGAGCTTGTGTAGGCCGGACTCATCTTGAATGCGATGTAGGACCAAATCACCGATGCTGAATGATCGTTCCCTCACGTTGCAATCGTGATATCACCGAATCCCCTGCAAGTATTGGGCTGACTGAACAAGAGCGGTGCAGTGAGCCTCTTCGACAAAATTGAGCTCTAACTGCCTCGCTTCGCCCACCTCACCTTCATCATACATTTCAACCCGCGGGGATTTCCACATGATGTCAGCTGGCAGGATAGCTTCGGAGCCGTAGACAAGGAAGAACGGAGTTTGTCCTGTGGCTTTGGACGGCTGAGTCCGGAGCTCCCAGATGACATGTGGCAACTCATGTATCCACTTTCCTCCTCTCTTGCTGTTTGCATCATAAAGTCTTTTCTTGAGGCCCTCAATTATCATGCCATTCGCCCGTTCGACTTGACCATTGGCTCTTGGGTGTGCAACAGAGACATATTTGACCTCGATGCATGCGTTTTCACAGAACTCCCAGAACTGGTTAGCCGTGAAGTTTGATCCCAGGTCCATGATGATGGTATTTGGGAAGCCAAAGCGTTGCAAGATATTAGAGATGAAGTGAACAACCCGATCTAGCATGAGCTTGGCTATCGGCTTGTACTCGATCCACCTTGTGAACTTGTCGATAGCCACCAAGACATGGGTGAAACCGCCTGGCGCCATCGTGAAGGGCCCGATCATATCCAGGCTTCAGCAAGCAAACGGCCAAGATGGCGGTATGGTGATGAGACTGTGAGCCAGGACGTGAGATTGCTTTCCAAAGAATTGGCAGTTTTGGCATCTCCTCACGAGGTCTTCAGCATCGGACACTACGGTGGGCCACCAGAAACCAGCTCTGTATGCTTTTCCCACCAGTGTTCTTGAAGCCGTGTGGTTGCCGCAAACGCCCTCATGTATCTCCTGCAATATGTCATAGCTGTCTTCTTTTGTGACGCACTTCATGAGCACCCCGGACCGTGCGCCGCGCCGATAGAGCTTGCTGTCGACCAAGACGAAACCCTTGCTTCTGCGCATGACATGGGCTGCCTCTGCGCTTCTTGCGTCCACCCTGGCCGGAAGTGTTTGATCCCGAATGAAGTCGATATAAGCCTCTCTCCAGTCCTCCCCGAGCATCATAACCTCCCGATCAGGCTGTTGAGGACCATCATCAGTGGTTACCTGTGGTGAGGACTTAATGGATGGCTGTTTTAGCTCCTGGACGAAAACTCCCGCTGGAACCTGTGCACGGGTGGACCCTAGCTTGGAGACCATGTCAGCACCAACGTTATGCTCCCGTACCACATGGTGAACCTCTAGGCCGAAAAACTTATTCTCCAACTTGCGTACTTCCTGTACATAGGCATCCATCGTCTCCTTGTTACAGTCCCACTCTTTGTTGACTTGCTGAACCACAAGAAGAGAGTTGCCATACACAAGTAGTCTCTTGATTCCTAGTGATATCGCCAAACGAAGCCCGTGAAGCAAGGCTTCATACTCCGCTTTATTATTGGATACCTCCCAAAGGATCTGAAGGACATACTTCAACTGTTCTCCCCATGGAGAAATAAACAGGACTCCAGCGCCACCGCCATCGAGCTTGAGGGATCCATCAAAGTACATGGTCCAATGCTCTGGCTTGTCAACTGGAGTTGGAATTTGATTTTCTATCCACTCAGCCATAAAATCGACTAGAGCTTGAGACTTGATTGCAATGCGTAGCTTGAAGTCCATAGACAAAGCCCCTAGTTCCACTGCCCACTCCCCGTGGCATCTTGATTATGAAGAATATCCATCAACGGAAAATCCATAATCACAGTGATCTTATACTCGTCAAAATAATGGCGCAGCTTTCTTGATGCAATTAGAATTGCATATAAAAGTTTCTGAACTGCCAGATATCGTACCTTGGATTCAGAAAGTACTTCGCTGATGAAATATACAGGCCTCTACACTCCAAATGCATGGCCTTCCTCGCCTCGCTCGACTACAATAGCACTGCTGACAACATGAGTTGTTGTCACGATGTAAAGTAGTAGATCTTCCCCCGACAATGGTGCTGTAAGGATCGGCGGAGATTGAAGGTGATGTTTCAGATCTTGCAGAGCCTACTCGGCCTCCTCCATCCATTGGAACTTATCTTGGCATTTCAGGAGCTTGAAGAAGGGTAGTCCTCTCTCCCCGAGTCGGGAGATGAACTTGTTCAGGGCTGCCATGCATCCTGTTAGCTTCTGCACATCCTTGATTGTGGCTGGAGCCTCCATATCAGTGATGGCCGTGATCTTGGCTTCAATTCCCCGGTTGCTGACGATGAAACTGAGCAATTTTCCTGATGGCACTCCAAAAACGCATTTGGTTGGGTTGAGCTTCCACCGAAATCTGCACAGGCTGTTGAACGTTTCTTCCAAGTCTGCGATCAAGTCATCGGAATTCCTGGTCTTGATGACCATGTCATCCACGTAGGCTTCAACGTTCTGATGTAGCTGATCAGCAAAGCACATCTGGATCGTGCGCTGATAGGTTGCTCCTACGTTTTTCAACCCGAAGGATATAGTTTTGTAAGCATATGTCCCATACGGGGTGATGAACGCGGTCTTGATTTGATCATCCTCCTTGAGCACAATTTGGTGATAACCCGAATAACAATCAAGAAAACAGAGCAGAACGCAACCCACCGTCGAGTCGATGACTTGATCAATGCGCGGTAGCCCGAAGTGATCCTTCGGGCAATGCTTGTTGAGATCGGTGTTATCAACACATATCCTCCATTCATTATTCTTTTTTCGTACAAGGATGGGATTAGCTACCCACTCTGGATGGATTGCTTCTTTAATAAATCCAGCCGCAAGGAGTTTAGCTATTTCCCGTTTGATTGCCTCACGCTTGTCGTGGGCAAACCGTCGTAGGCGTTGCTTTTTGGGCACGGCCTGTGGGTGTACATTCAGACTATACTCGATTAGCTCCCTGGGCACCCCTGGCATGTCCGCTGTTTTCCACGCGAATATGTCTCGGTTAGCCCCAAGGAAGCTGACGAGCGCGAGTTCCTATTTTTCACCTAAGCCCGCGCCGATGATGGCTGGTTAGATGAGTCACCCTCCTGAAGCTGGATCGTCTTGAGGGCCACATCGTCGGTCGACTAAATGCTCGACTTGCTGGCCTTCTTCAAGGGGATCTCCAGCCTGGACTAGGAGAGCTGCTGCGCGGCCACGAGTACTTCCCCTGAAGCATCTGGCACACGAGTAGTCGAAGCGTACTGGATCGCCTCCTGATTGCAATCGTACGACTTCTTCAAGTCGCCTCGGAGAGTGAGTACTCCACTGAGTCCTGGCATCTTGAGAAGTAGATAAACATAATGCGGCACTGCCATGAATTTGGCGAGTGCCGGACGACCCAACATGGCATGATAAGAGGACTCAAAGTTAGCTACTACGAATTTAATGAACTCGGTGCGGTAGTTCTCCCTCATGCCGAAGGTGACTGGAAGAACTACCGTACCAAGCGGGTGCATCGCGTTACCTGAGACAATTCCATAGAAGGGGGACTTGCTCAGAACCAGCATGCCCGAGAGGTCCAAACCCATCTTCCGTAGAGTGCTGGCGAAGATGAGGTCGAGACCGCTCCCACCATCGATGAGCACCTTGGTGAGCCTGACTTCTGCCACCACTGGGTCCAGGACCAGGGGAACTTTCCGGGCTCTGAGAAGCTCATCCACTGATCATCGCGGGAGAATGAGATGGGGACCTCCAACCAATGGAGAGGTCGTGGAACCGCCGGCTCGATGGACATAATCACTCGAAGAAGCAGCTTCAGGTCCCGCCTGGAGCCGAAGTCACCGTCACCCCCGAAGATGATGTTGACGGTCTTCGAAGCATCCTGGAACTTCGCGTTACGCCCTTGGTCCTCTTGATCGTCATCCTCGGGTTCCATGTCCGCTGGCTTTTTGCTCTTCTTACCACCACCGGAGTTGCTGAATGTCCTCCGGAGATGGTAACAGTCGATGGCCGCGTGGTTGGAGCCTGGGTGCCATGGCATTTCTTCTGTAGGAGCTTCTCGAACTCCTCCTGCGTCGTCGACTTCTTGCCTCACGGGGGATGATCCATGGCCGCGATAAGATCATCTAGCCTGCGCTTTCGGGGTGGACCCAAAAAGTCCCGCTGGTCTTTGTCGTTGCGATTGTCATTTTGGCACCTCAGATTGCTATCTTGGCGCCGCGGGAACCGCTCCTGCATCTTCTCCTCCTGTTTGGACCAGTCGTGCATCATATCACGAAGGCCCGCAACAGTTTTCGGCCTGTTTCGCCCAAAATCTCTGTAGATACCGGGTCGGTGATGCCATTGTAGAAACAGTCGATAATGTCGTCCTCCGAGATGTTCGCGATGGTAGCACGAACATCGAAGAAGCAACGTGTGTAGGACCGCAGAAGCTCATTACGTTCCTGTTTGCACTGAGCAAGATCATGACGAGTACCTGCGCGAGCGATCACCCCCTGGAAATTGTCGATGAAGACCTTCTTGAGCCACTCCCAGGAGTCGATCGAGTTGTTGCTGAGGCTCTCAAGCCAAGTGAGCGGCGCAGGGTCCAAAGCCATCGGGAAGTAGATGACCTTGGTGATGTTGGAGTCCCCTGCGACTTCAATGGCCGTAGAGTAGCAGTGTAACCATTGCTGAGGAGCTTGCTTGCTGTCGTACTTGGTGATGCCGATTGGCTTGAAACCCTCAGAGTACTTGTAGCTGCTGAACCGCGCAGAAAAAGCTGGGAAGCGGTCGCTGCAGTCAGTACCTTCGGTCTTGACTTCTTCGTGTACCTTGCGCCTGGAGTCGATCACAGACCGCGCATCACGGCCTTCATTGATGTGCTGACACCAGTCTTCTGGAAGAGGCCGGTGATTGGCCTGCCGCGGGTTGCCCCCTGGAGGTGGCTGCTGCCTCCCGCCAGGGGCCTGACTCCCACGGGGGTTGTCATTGTTGTGGCTGGGTTGAGGTTGAGGACGACCGCCAGCCGTTCGGCTGTGAGCCTGGCTCCGGCTCTCACCCACGTGCTCCTCCCGGATGGTAGATGCTAGGTTGTGCTGATCCAGCTGAATCCAGGCCCTCTACGCGTAAAGAAGTGCTTGACGCACATTCGGATCATTACTGCGCTCGAGTATGGCTGTGACCCTGGCGATGTTGGCCACCGCAGTCCTAAAGCCCCGCTCGCCTACGGCGGCGAATTCAGGGTCAAGCTCGCGATGCATAGATCGCCTGCGCTCGTAGACCCTTCTCCACCGGATTGTGCGGGCCTTGTTCCTGGCCCTCCGCGCCTTGCGATCAGCGTCGTTCTCGTCGCCAGCGTTGGCTGTGGCCTCATCTTCGGAGACCGCATCGAAGTCGATGATGGGGAAACCACCATCGTCCTCGCCTTCTTCCACCATCAGCACCTGGTGGGAGGCGTGCTCATCAGAGCTCGTGTCGACTAGTTCAGTTGACTCCTCCGCCACGGTGGCCAGCGGCCTGGCCTCCTGAAAAGGCAGAGGCTTGAGGTGGGCCACAAGTCGGCCCTCAGCCTCTAGTAGATCGGAGAGCTCCATGCCCCTCCAATGTACGAAGCGCCCCTCCAGTGTGGAGGTGACCATTAGATCACTGGCGCCAAAACAACCCGAAGCCCCCCGACATGTGGTGGCTTCAGGCCCTTCAAGTTGGAACAAAAAATCCAGGTCCTTCTCTAACGTAGAGAGAGACTCGGAGATGTCAGCCTCCTAAAGATCAGTGGCCAAATTGCACGAAATGAGTCAGGATCGGTTACGCAAATCCTTAGATTGGAACCGAGTTGTTGCAGCACTGGACGAAGTCACACCGGAAGCAGACTCCATCTCGATCTTTGCAGCAGAAGCATGGATTGATAAGTCGTCGAGATTATCGACGAACGTGTCGAGGTTGCTGCAAGGACCCGCCATGCAAGTCTTTGACTTCATGTCGATGAGGAATCAACGGAAATTGCCCGCATCATCTGCGATGCAGACCCACGAGCCAAAAATGAAGGTTGTACCCTGAGAAGGTACTGACTTGGTGAGCCGGAAAGATGGCATCGAGTTCGCCGGTGGATCTTCGATGCGCTCCCCTACCTGGCGCACCAGCTGTCAGTGTTTTACCAGCTGCCCACCAAGGGGTATACCCAAGGTGGTAAATTTAGGTGAGGAGACGCCGAGATCAGCAACTCGAAGGTGCAAGGAACACAGGATGTAGACAGGTTCGGGCCGCGAGGTGCGTAATACCCTACGTCCTATATGGTGGTTTGCATTACTTTGGGTGTAGGATGATCTGATGATCTTGTTTTGAGAGGGTCCCTATCCTCCCTTATATATCCGAGAGGCTAGGGTTACAAGGATACTAACCAACACCAGCTAAGGAACTATACCAAAACATATCTCGAGTAGATTCCTTATGTATCGGTTAGCTTTATCTCCTATTTAAACGGGATAAGTAAGAGATAAACGGGATAAATAATAGATAAGACGGACTTAATCTCTTAAACCTCTTTAAACTACATTATGTACACAGTCCCGTGGCCCTGGGTCTGACATGCTTGGCTGTAGGACACGAACCAGTAGTAACGATGACCGTAGGAGCCCTAGGATGGTCAATCCTTGAAACCCTATTACTCCTTAAAACTTTATCCTTATTATGCTAACCCTACCTTTGTAAGTCAGATGGCGGATGACTGGACCACCACCTACTGCACTAACGAAGATTGATTCCCCAGGGTGCTTTATGCTGCCACGGTGCGACTCGGTATTCCGAAATGACTAGAGTATGTGGGTGGCGAGTTCATGGAGCATGGCATCAAAAGCTATGAGATCACCATCCATATTGACACCAGTGATAAGTACTTGGAGATGCAACCCTAGAGCGTCACCGCCACTGGAGCCTGTATGCCTAACACCATTCAACTTGCAGCTCACAAGGCACTGCGGTACCTGTGCCAGATGTTTGAATGGCACTTGGGTTCCACTCCCATGAAGTACTTTCCACTGTTGGATCATAGCCGTCCTACTTGGGCGGCGAGGATCCGCAACCTGGAAAGTCCCGCAGGGATAGAGAAGAACCCCACAGTTGTCACTATATCTAGCTATTTGCTTAGTCTTGATGATTTGTGCGACCAACTGCATCAGCATGTGAGAGATTTAATCCAGCGTGCTGAGGGAGCGGAGTCCCGTTAGCGTAGGGCTAAACTGGCTGTAGCCCAGGCAGAAGCCCGAGGAGCCGAAGCTGAAAGCCGCCTTGCCGTGGCCGAAGAGAACCTTAGGGAGCAGGCAGATCGCCACAGTCAGCTCCTTAGGGGTGTCTACCTAGTGGACCGTGCCAAGCACAAGGAACGGCATCCCAGGACTGCCGCGGAGCCGCCAATCCTAGAGGGAATCCTGCTGTGTTCCTCGTCCCAACCACGTAGGAGGATTTGTGAATCAGTGTCGCCCACGCCTCCTGTGTCTCCCCGAGATCCCGGAAACAGTGACCCCGAAGACCGTGTTGTAGGGTTCAGTAGTCGAGTCATCCCGGCCGACCCTTAAAAGTTGAGCCGCATTATTGTAATCCATCGTGTCATGTATCCCTGCTTGTTTGAATGAATGCTTGTGTGGTGCTTGAATGATTCGTTTGTGTTGTGTGCTATTATATATATGCAAATCTACCCCAGTAATAAATTAGGAGAGCCACCTAATCTTACCTTATCCCTCCTTGACAGCAGATGTCCCGTCGTTCGAGCCAAGTCCAGGGACTCCATGCTCAAGAAGATGGTGATGAGGTCAACCCGAGAAACCAAGCCCCTCTGAATGTAGCCCTAGAAGCGCCAGAAAATGGACACCTACCGCCGCCACCTCCCCGTGCCCCAGCACCCATTGATCTGGCAGCCATACTGCAGCAGCAGAACCAACTCCTTCAAGTTCTTGTGACCACTCTCATATCTTAAGCTCAAGGCAATCTTGGCAATAATAGACCTGCAATGCATCATAATGGCAATGGCAGCAGAATTGCAGATTTCAACTGCTTGCAGCCACCTAAGTTTGGAGGATCTGATAACCCTATTGAGGCAGATGATTGGCTGTGAGAGATTGAAATGAAGCTCGAAGTAGTCCATGCAGATGACAGAGATAAGGTTTTGCTCGCAGTACAACAGTTAAGGGGACCAGCCCTTGCTTGGTGGCAGAGTTACCGGGAAATAAATGAAAATGCTAACGAGATGGTATGGGCTGACTTTGTCAAGATCTTCAGAGAACATAACATTCCCAGCAGTGTTATGAAGCTCAAGAGGGATGAGTTCAGAAAGCTTCGTCAAGGTGGTATGAATGTGACGGAGTATCTTCATAAGTTCACGGAGTTGTCTCATTATGCACCAGAGGATATCAATGATGATGAAAAGAAGCAAGAAGCTTTTCTTGGTGGCTTAACCCTAAAATGAGGACCTTGGTTGAAGTCACCACCCACAGTGACTTTAATGCCATGATCAACAGGGCTATCACCACCGAGAGAAATAGGAAGTCAGAACTCAGTGAGCGCAAACGACGGTTTGAAAGCAAGAAGCCCCAGCAGATGGAGAAGTTTCAGAGGACTCAATATCCGGCTCACTCAGGCCAGAGGAGCCAGGGTGCCTTCTCATTCAAAACACACCCCGGTTCTTTCCAGAAGCCAGCCCAGTCAGCTCCTGTTATGAAGACCCAGAATACCTTCCGCACCCAACCGACTGGTGGAAGTCAAGTGACCAATGTGAAGACCTATTTCCACTGCCGCGAAGCCAGACACTACAAGGCCAACTGTCCGTATCTCAATCAGCCCGCCCCTTCTATTTTCTCCAACTCTGTTCAAGGACCAAAGCAGCCGACGGGAGCCAACAGTACAGCACCAGCTAGGACCCAGCAGCAGTCCTTCGGCAAGGCAAAGGTGAACCATGTGTATGCTGAAGAAGCAGAGGATGCACCAGGAGTGATTTTCGGTGAGTTTCTGGTCCAATCAGCTCTAGCCTCAGTGCTCTTTGATTTTGGAGCATCGCATTCCTTTATATCCTCCCACTTTGTGGAAAAGTATGATATACCTACTATAGCCCTTAAGAGGCCGCTAATGACACATTCGCCTGGAGGTCATATACCTTGCTACTTAGGTGTCTTAGATATCCCTATAAACCTAAGTGGGGTAGTATTCCTTGCCAACCTAGTAGTCCTTGCTTCCAAAGGGATAGATGTCATACTCAGTATGGACTGGCTCACTAAGCACCGAGGAAACATAGCCTGTGCTGAGAGAGCAGTGACAGTCACCAACCACCAAGGGTTAACAGTCACATGCCTAATTCAGTCTAGCCTATCAGACTCCATGGTGAACCACATTCAAGCAAAATCCCCAGAAGATGTGCCAGTAGTTCAGGAATTCGCAGATGTGTTTCCAGATGAATTACCCGGTATGCCTCCAGAAAGAGATGTAGAGTTCACTATTGACTTAGTCCCTGGAACCAAGCGTATAGCAAAGAATGCCTATCGGTTAGAAGCCCCAGAGCTTGCCGAGTTGAAGAAGTAGCTTGAGGAGCTTCAACAAAAGTTATTTATTAGACCTGCTGCTTCTCCGTGGGGAGCCCCAGTGCTCTTTGTGAAGAAGAAAGATGGAACCATGAGACTTTGTGTGGACTACCGTGACCTGAATGCAGTCACCATCAAGAACAAGTACCCTCTGCCTTGGATTGATGACCTATTTGATCAGCTGAAGGGAGCTAAGTTCTTCTCCAAGATAGATCTGAGGTCAGGTTATCATCAGCTCAGAGTGCGACAAGAGGACATCTCTAAGACAGCCTTCAGGACCCGTTATGGCCAGTATGAGTTTACAGTGATGCCTTTTGGTCTAACTAATGCCCCTGCCTTTTTCATGACCCTCATGAATAAGGTGTTTATGGAGGAGTTAGATCGGTTTGTCGTGGTATTCATAGACGACATACTGGTCTACTCTAAAAGTGCTGAGGAGCATGGACAACATCTCAGAGTTGTGCTGGGAAAGCTTAGAAAACACCAATTGTATGCCAAGTTTAGTAAGTGTGAATTCTGGTTGCAGAGAGTTAGTTTTCTGGGTCATGTCTTAATAGCTCAAGGTGTTGAAGTGGACCCAGAAAAGATCAAGGCAGTATCAGAATGGAAGCAACCAACCTCAGCCTCGGAGATCAGGAGTTTCTTGGGATTAGCCGGCTATTACCGGAGATTCATAGATGGTTTCTCTAAGATAGCCCGGCCTATGACCGAGTGTCTTCGGAAGGACACGAAATTTGTCTAGTCTGAAGCTTGCAAGAGAAGTTTTCAAGAGTTCAAGAGGCGACTAACTTCTGCCCCGATGCTAGTCTTGCCAGATAATCAGAAAAGCTTTGTTGTTTATTGTGACGCATCCCAACAAGGATTGGGTCGTGTGCTTATGCAAGAAGGAAGAGTTGTAGCTTATGCCTCAAGACAGTTGAGAACACATGAGCAGAACTACCCCACCCATGACTTGGAGTTAGCCGCGGTGGTGCATTCCCTCAAGATTTGGAGACATTATCTAATCAGGAACAAGTGTGAGATCTACATGGATCATAAGAGCCTGAAGTACATTTTCACCCAGTCAGATCTCAACTTTAGACAGAGAAGATGGTTGGAGTTGATTAAAGACTATGATTTGGAAATTCATTACCACCCTGGAAAAGCTAATGTGGTGGCTGATGCGCTCAGTCGTAAAGCATATTGCCATCACCTAGTTACGCAAGCCCCAGAGCTGAGTGAAGAAATGAGGAAGTTGAACCTAAGGGTTATTGTGACACCCTAGGTGTTAAATATAGCAAGCCAATAGAAAAAATGTTGTGTATGGTTTGAATTGTGTGAAATTTGAGTGAAATTATAGAAATAAGGGTATTTGTGTAAATTTATGAAAGTACAAGTCCTTTTATGTAAATTAGTTGAGGTATAAAAGTAACATCCAAATTTACCAAGGGTCAAAATGTAAAAAGGTGAAAGTCATCATGACATGTCATAAATGCTTGCAATTAGGTCCAAACTTATAAGGAATTTACCTTGAGAAGGACAAAATTTATTTAAGTTTGATTTGAGTGCAAAATGGTAAAATAAAGCATTCTACTTTAGGTTTTTGAACTCGAGCCCTAAAGCAAAGTTGTAGGATTTGAAAAGTTCTACAACTTCTATTTTGACCATTTCCTTATTAGAGCTTTGGATCAGTGGGAAAATTTAGTTTACAGTGCAGTCCTTGAGATTTTTGAAAATTCCAAAGAGGTCCTTCGGACTCCCTCCCCTCTTCTTCCTCCTCTGGCACTCTGCTCTGCTCTCTGCACTCTGCAGCACTGCCGCCCGTCGTTCTCGGCCGTCCCTCGCCACCTCCTGCTGCCTTCACCTCCACGCGTCGTTCCCCAGCCCGAGCACCGCTCTAGCTCCCCTCTTCTGGCCTCCGCGCGCTTGCCACGCCCCTCTCCTCTCCTGCCCGAGCTCCTGCCGAGCGACAGCTCGCCGCCGCCATGGCAAATGCCGGCGTCTCCTCCCTTCCCTCGCCCAGCTTTAGTTACTGTGAGCTCCTTTGGTTCCAGCCCTTCTCATTCCTCTCGTTTTCCTTTGCTGCGCACACCCCGAGCACCGAACACCACCACCGCCTCCTTCCTCCACTCCGGTGACTCTCTGCTTGCCGTGGGCTGCCGCCGTCCGCCTCCCATTGCCCACTACAACCCCCCTGGGAAGTTTCCCCTCACTTCACTGACGCTCCCAAGCCACTCCCCATGGCCGGACCTCCACCGGAACTACCTCGCCGTCGATCCCCTCCTCGCCGGTAAGCTTCACCTCCGCCCCTCCTCCGTCCAATTCGACTACACCAACAGCTTCCCCTCGTCCTGCTGCAGCTATTAGGCCCGGGCTTGACCGCCCTCCTCGCCGGGAACCCCGTCGCCGACGAGCTCCCCTCCGCCGCCGCCTCGGCCACCATGGGAATCACACCTCCGGCCATCCCCTCTGCCTCCCAAGCCCACCCATGGATGCGCCGTGAGCTCCTAGTGCCCGTAGACCAGCCCTTCTCCACCCCCCGCCACCCCCTCGCCGGAATTTGGCCGGCAATCTCCCTGCTCTTCTTCCCCGACGAGCCAGGGGCATATGTGTGAAGATTTCAAAAGTTCTAAGGGTTCTTCTGCGAGATTTCTGCACCCCCCCCCCCAATTCAAAAGCTGTGAACTTCAAAAATGTGTAGAAAATTGTAGAAAATTCAGAAAAATGCCAAACCAGTTTTGTTTGAATCCTTAAGTTATGTTTGACTACTTTTATATAGTGAGTTTGAGCTATAGGTGTGTATTTTCTGATGTAGATGAAATACTAGGAAATGAGTGTTTTATTTGTATCTCATGTTATATGCATGTGTTATAGCTGAATTATGGAACTTAGATTGTATGTCCCATGTGTAGCTTTGTGTAAAAATTTCGAGTTCTTTACTGCTCATCTACTTAGAAATTTGAGTACCTTTGTTATATGTTGATAGAAGTTCCTTGATTTAATTCCAAATATATTCCTTCATATTTGTGGCTGAAACTTTTATCTTAGCCTTGTTACGACATGAATAATTCAAGATAAAAGTTTGAAGGTCAGAAACCTAATGTAGCCTCAACCATGAATTTAAGTTTGGATTCAAAGAAAAATTCATTAACAATAACTCTAGTTCATGAAAAATTATGAAAATATTTTGAGATATTGCTCTTAGGTAGTGTAGCATGACCAAAAATTCTCAACCCATGATCAGGTGTAGAACAACTAAAATAAATAGAACTTGATAAGTAGATCCATATTAAATAATAACCTAGGGTTATTAACGATAATTAACTAGTCAAATAAATAAAGGTGTTAAATGTAATTATTTTTATTATCTAAGATAATCAAGCATGCTACCTTATGCAGTTAGATAAATGTTTAGGGTTACCACCCATGTTACTTAATGTAACTAATTGAATTAATTAATACTCGATAAATGACTGCCCAGTAAAGGGCAATTGTGTTGTTTGCTATTATGTAATGTTAAGTTCGTTGGATTGCAACTTTATTGTGAAATAGAATAAAAGTCCATGCATTGTCTAAACTGTATTGTTTACATCGCATGTAGACTCGACGCTTCTCGCCGACGGAGACTATCAGATTCTTCTAGAACCCAAAGTAGAAGTCTCTGAAGACCCCGGGAACATCGTCGGAGAATTAACTGAAGCCCCGAACCCGAGTTCGGAAGAAATTGTTAACGTTCCTAACCCCAGCCCCGCAAGTGAAGGCAAGCCCCGGACATAAACCCACTACTTTATTTACACAGCAATCTACATTTATATATATACTAGTGCATTAAGTTCATAGGGATTGTCTGGAAACCCTAGTTGCATATTCCTAGGAACCGATGTACTGAATACTAGAACCTGAGTCTGACTAGTGCTAAGCTAATAGGACCGGTAGAAGTCGAGCGATTTCCTGTCACTCGCGCGATATAGGAATTGATTACTTACAATACTGCAATCACTATAAGGATGACGGACGGGGTTACGTGCAGTATCATGGAAAGGAATAATACCCCGTCTGTGTTGATGAATTTGGTTAAGGTTGCAGTGTGTGGTAGTGGCAGTTAAGCGTTTGAAAGTACTAGCCACATGCCGTGAAATATGATAAGCGGTAAGCCTAGTAACCAATCGGCCCGGCAAGTGGACTCGTCCCCCACCACTCAACTTTTATTTTATGTTTACACGCACCAACAGTGGGAGTACATTCTGCAGAGCAGATGGGAAATTGGTCATGCAGTCACGCTACAGACGTATGTCCTGCACATTGGATGTGCGTATGGTCCTACATTCGCTTGTGGTGGCTTTGTTCCACGACCCGGAATGAAAGGCAAACGGTTGCTTCGGAATGACCTGTTGGTGTTCCAAGCGTGTGAGTTAGGTTTACCTTGCAAGGGTTAAAAGTTCGATTCAGAATCGTCCGTTTCTCGCGGTGATTGAGACTGCTTAATTCTTCTACCACATAGAGTTACAAGAGAAATCTTATGATGAGTAATACTGATGTATGCTTTAAAGAGACTCTACCTTGCTTGAGTAGTTATATGTGCTTACCTAGAATGATTAAAAGAACTAGAAACTGGAAGCTAAAATAAGAAATTAAGGATCTACTCTTTGTTGCTTTTCAGCAAAAGCTAAACCAGAACCTTTGCAAAACCTTCATGGTCTAGTTATGGGCTAAATAAACCCTAATTCTGGGTAAGCCTTGCTGAGTATTAGAGTACTCAGTCTTGCAATATGATTTTATTTCAGGTAATGTCTCTGAAGACCCTACTCTTCCCATGCCTTGGCCATATGCTTTGCGTGATGGTTGGTCCGTGGAGTGGGACCCGTCCCCGGCCAACACTGATCATAACGAGTGATGTCATGCCATGGCTTAGCATGATGTCCATACTGGCGACGTGTATAGTTATCGTACTTTGAATTCCGCTGCTATGAACTTGAATTTTTAAACTGGTTTGTAATAACTTCTACCAGTCCAGAACTTATGCTATTCTATAAACTCATGTAATATAAGTGCTTATGATGTAAAATATGATGGTGATTGTATCTCTGGACTTGCCTTTGTGCGAGGTACCTTGTTGAATCCTGCTTTCGGTGGTTTATCAGGACGTTACCCGACAGGCCAAGGGGTTACACCGTTTGAAGTACGATTGGAGCCCTTGAGAGAGAGGACTTGCATACTTAAGCCAGTGTAATTCTGGTTGGTTCTGCCACAATTATATGCCGCTCCTGCAACCACAATCTTAGTGTTCATCCCATCCGGGATGACCAGATCAAGGAAGCTCAGATGGAGGATGAAAGATAGGTATTGATTAAAGATCGCAACAGTGAAGGCAAAGCCCCAGATTTCAGGATAGATAAGGATGTAGTCTTATGGTTCAAGAAAAGATTATATGTGCCTAAGCAAGGTAATTTTCGCAGGACCATCTTGGATGAAGCCCATAACTCCACTTATTCCAATCACCCCGGCACTACGAAAATGTACCTGGACCTTAAAGAGAAGTATTGGTGGAATGGTATGAAGGGGGATATCGCTCGATTCGTCGCTCATTGTGATATGTGCAAAAGGGTTAAGCCAGAGCACCAGAAACCCAGTGGATTACTTCAGTTGTTGCCAATTCCAGTATGGAAGTGGGATGAAGTTAGTATGGATTTTATCACCGGTCTACCAAGAACCCAGTGCGGCCATGACTCAGTTTGGGTAATTGTCGACTGACACACTAAAGTGGCACACTTCATCCCAGTGCGTACCAATTATGGAGGTGATAAATTAGCCAAGTTATATATTGAGCATATTGTGAAGTTGCATGGAGTACCTAAGATGATTGTGTCAGATAGAGGCACCCAGTTCACTTCGAGATTCTGGAGCAGGTTACATGAAGCACTTGGTACAAAGTTGGACTTCAGTTTAGCCTATCATCCTCAGACTGATGGCCAGACCGAAAGAATTAATCAGATCCTTAAAGACATGCTAAGAGCCTGTGTTCTTACTTATGGCAAAAATTGGGAAGACAGTTTGCCATATGCGGAGTTCTCTTACAACAACAGCTACCAGTCCAGTTTGAAAATGTCGTCATTTGAAGCCCTCTACGGGAGGAAGTGTCGCACACCTCTCATGTGGACCGAAGTCCGTGACCCCATATTGAGGGCCCAGATTTTTATTAAAGAAGCAGAAGACAAGATAGCAGAAATTAGAGAGAATCTAAAGGCAGCTCAATCCCACCAGAAAAGTTATGCTGATAAAAGAAGACATACTCTCAGCTTCGAAGTTGGAGACTATGTGTACCTTAAAGTTTCCCCAATTCGCTGCACACGCAGATTCCAGGTACAAGGAAAGTTGGCTCCACGTTACATTGGACCTTTCCCAATTATCATGAAAGTGGGAGCGACAACCTATAAGCTTCAGTTACCAGCAGAGATGTCAGATGTGCATGATGTATTCCATGTGTCCCAACTCAGAAAGTGTCTGCGAGTACCAGAAGAACAAGTGGCCCCAGAAACAATCGACCTGCAGGATGATCTCAGATACCAAGAAGTACCAGTAAAAATTCTAGATACTGTGACGCGAAGAACCCGCAACTCAGCAGTCAAAATTTGTCGAGTCCAGTGGAGTAGACATTCGGAAGAAGAAGCAACTTGGGAGAGAGAAGACACGCTCCGAGCCGAGTTCCCCAGTCTCTTTAGTAGTGAAGCTGAATCTCGAGGACAAGATTCAACCTAAGTGGGGTAGGTTTGTAACATCCCAGTTTTCATCACTATTGAAAGAAATGCAAAGCAACCCTCTAGAACTTTCTCCACTAAGCAAGAGTGAGATATTTTTCATGGAGTACTCTAGAATTAGTAATAAGTAAAATTTTGAAAATGTTAGAATATTTTGGAATTCTCTAGAAGGGGGACACTTGTCCTAATACCATGGCTCCTCTTGACCTATAAATAGAGCCTCCCCCTCCTTGCCATGGCATCCATCCATGAGCAAGGTAGATGAGTTGTGGTAGGGCTAGAAGGGTGAGTGCTAGGCTAGCCACTTAAAGGTGTGTGTTCCTTTATAACTTTGTTGCTCCAATAAGGTGAATGTCTTTATAAGTGTTACTCTCCTGGTTAAACTTAAGTACTTAGTGTATAAGTTGTGATCCATCGAAGGTTGGCTCTGTCACCTGGGATCACAAAAGGGTCTAGGCTTCATTGAAGGTTGGCTCTGTCACTCGGAAGCCAGCTTCATCTGTTGGTAGGTTCTGCCTCCCGGAAGCCAAAGGCAGCTCTGCCGTCAAAAGGACCCGGTACACTAAGTAACTAGAAGCTGACCGACTCTGAAGTGAGTTGGTGTGTCATAGGGGTAGATCCTCAACCTAGTGGGTATTAGGGCCACCTCAATTTCCAACAATCACTAAAATAAAACTTATGTTGCAATTAAACTAGTAACGTAAAATAATACTAACGTTATATGAGGTAGTACATAACTACTAGCAAACTATTTTATACTCTTGCCTTGCGTTAATACATTCATTCCCTTCAGTAACCAGCATACGCATGCTTGCACCTACGACAAAAAATCATCTCATCTCTTTCCATAGAAGCCTCTCGAGTCACCCACCTCGCCATAAATTGGGGTCGTCGCGCACAGTGCCGGCCGAGATTTTTTTCCGCCGCGCGAACCGCCTCACCTCATTTATAAAAGAAGCCGACGCCCCCTCCCTGCCGTCCTCACCCACGCTCGCTCTCGCTCGCGCACACGCGACACGCCGGCCCCACGACGGGACCGCGCACTGCCGTCAGCACCACGCCGTGCCGCCCACCTCCGCGTCCCCACCTCGCCCACGCCGCTGCAGCGTCCTCGCCGGCTTTGCTGCCTCGATGCTCGCACCTTCAGCGCTGCCACTGTTCGCATTGACGACGAGCTGCTGCAGCCCACGCCGTCGCCCATCCCTGCGCGAGGCCGCTGCTGCTCTCCTCACCTATAAAAGGAGCGAGGCCGTGATGAGCCCCATCATCAGCCCAAGCACACTGAGCCGCTTCGCTCCGCTAGCTGAACCACTTCTCACGAGCCCAGCTTACTCACAAGACGAAGCTCCAACAGTTGACCCTCTTCCTCGAGCTGTTCCGCGCTAAGGTGAGATGGCAAGTAGCTCCACGACCATTAACTCTGCAATACTAATAAAGGCCCAAAACACCCACCAGGCTGTGAGCACTTAATCCAAATCATTCTATTTTTGGAATTAAATACCAACCAATACTGTAAACTCAATATCTCCTTCATATCAACTCCTTTTCACGTAACTCTTTTTTTCCTAAACTCTCCTCAAATCATATACTATCTATTCCTCCTATTTTCATCTCCATTTGAGCTTATTTTACAGCTTGCTTGTGTTTGTTTGCCGGTTGTGCCGTTTTCGCCCGTAGATCACGGAGTGACCGAGGAGGAGCCTGCCAAGGAGTACGAAGGCCAGTACCGCGAGCTGGAGCTAGAAGACCCATACCGCGAGCAGGAAGCCGCCGCCGCCGATGCGTACGTAAGCGAAGGCAAGTTTCATCGACCCCTATGTGAGCGGTTGCATCCATGTGAGGATGTCTAGTTCTAGCTCTGGTTTAGGATCGGTTACATATACTGGTACTTGAGTGATTGAATGTGCTCATACATGCATATGAGTAGTTATGCATATCCAGAGTTGAGACTAGGATATGAAGGGATTTGGCTGAGGCTAGGGCTGCTGGGTATGCTGGAGCCGGTGCTACCGTGGTGGTAGACTGGCAGGTGAGTGCTACCGTGGTGGTAAGCTCGAGTTGACATGTTGAGGGATGGTTGCTGACCTGGTGAACCATAAGGACCGAGTTGTTTTGAAATCTCACCTAGCTTACTTTAGTATGACCACAGGTTCCAGTATGGGCCGGACTTAGCCTAATCCCACTGGTTAGCCTGACGGTCGCAGGGATGGTTTATGGGTATAGACCATTGGGGTCAGGGCCCGAGGGTTTGTGCGGCCGGGCTGGGGCGTGACCACGGCTGGGTGTCGGCTATGTCGGTTGTCCGTTCGGGCAGTCGAGCTTGTGGGTACAGTGTACGACCTCTGCAGAGTGTATAATCCATTCGAATGGTCCGTGTCCACAGTATGGACAGGCTACTATGTGGTCCTGACAACTAGTGAGCTACCTACTGTGGGTTGTGTCGGGAAGAGTTGCATACCATGAGTTGCATTGCTAATGCATTGTGCTTAATGTGCGTCGTGCATGTCATTCCCCTCCTGTAGGGTGAGGTGGAACTTGCTGAGTACTCTTGTACTCAACCCTTGTTGATTTTTCTCCAGAGGATCCTGACTTTGTGCCAGAGGACTGCGAGTAGATCATGTCCGCACCCAAGCTGATCGAGTGGAGCCGTGATGGATGAAGAGCTAATCCTCCATGCCGTCATGCTAGTCGTTATCCTATGGTTGTGCTGTGTAGCTCTGTGTTATTGCTTTACCCCTCGTGTACATGTTGAATAAAGCTCTGTATGACTCTGGACTCCACTTGATGTAACATGTATTATGCTGGAGACCTCATTTGGTAATTAATACATGGTTTAGCCTTGACCTTTGGGTCGGGGCGCTTCACCCTGCCTGCACCCTGCCCTTGTGCTGCATCATGACTGCAGCAGCACCGCCCCTGCCCCGCTCCCCTACGTGTCTGGCCCGCGCCTGAGTCCCTGCAGGCTACCGCCAGGAGCGCCGTCGCCGGAGGCTCTGCGCGCCTGAGCCCTCTCACTTCTACGCGCCTGAGCCGTCGCCCTTATGCGCCGCGCCCGGCCCTGCCCCTGCTCCGTCGCCCCTTGCCCACTCCCCCCTGCTATTCGTCACCAGGAGCAGAGCGCCGCCAGAACAAACCGCCGCCACTTCTTGTCCACGAAATTCGATCGCCTCGGTGCTCCTCCGCTGCGGGTAAGGCATGGAATCGAACCCCCTCCCTCTCCTCTTTCTTTTCCCCCACTTCCCGCGCTCTCCCATGGCCAAAATCGCCGGAATTTTGGCCAACAGTGGTCGCCGGCGCCATAGGGGCTGTTCTGTGAAGCTTTTTCAATTTATTCCCTCGAAGATTCTGTAATTATCGTGTAAATTCCACTGTCGTGCAAATTTCGCAGAAAACCCCCTAGATCTATTACATCTTCTCAATCCAGCTCCACTGTGGAATTTTTCAGATCTAACCCTGAACTTTTCCTATTTTGCAAGCACTATTTTCTGTGTCTTGAATTTCCTGCAAACCCCCAAAGTCTATAGTTAATTACGTATAGGTCCCTGCAGCATTGTTTCATGCATAGTTTCCGCGTTTTACATCCGTTTTGATCCGTTCTTTTTGCGTTAGTCTTCTAAAACTCTAAGCTATCGTTTAATAGTATTTTTGTACCATAATTCCTATTTTTGAAATTAGATATCAATTTAATTTGAATAATATCCTCTCATCTAGTTTTTCAAAATAAAATCCAATTAAGACTTTACTCCGGTTTTCATAATTAATGTTAATTTGATTAATATCAACTTAAATGTGTTTGCAATTTAATTTGTTAGTTCAACACAAATCATGTGAAGTTATGTGTTTATATGCTCTCACTAGTTTCTTTTATAACTAATTGTTTAAATAGGACACATTGTACATAGACAAATATATATAACTTTGACTAAGTTGTACCTCGTCTTTATAAATGCAAATATAATATGAGATAATTATAATTAGGGATATTTCTCTTTTATATCTTTTACATTAGTTTTCTAAATTAAAATAAATGAAAGCCTATAGTTCTTTTATTTCTTTTATAACACCAATCTTCCGATAGTTGTTTCTTTTCAACCCTAGCTCCGTTTTTCACATTTCTTGAGCTCTCGTAACCGTAGCAATGAGCCCTATCCTTTTGTATGCTCTTGTTAAGCTTCTCTTTGTTTGGTTTATTTGTTCTTAGTTGTTCTTGTTTATTTATTTGCTTGTATGCTTGGGCCCGATGCTTGTGTGACGTTAGAAGGAGCGTGATCCAAGAGTTTTGAAGATTTAGAGTTTCAAGAATAAGAGTTGAAGACTCTGAGCAGCTATTCTCTAAAAGAAAGGCAAGTGTTTCCTTGATCATGCTTTTGTCCTAATAATCACAATAAATATAACTTTTTCTTTATATGCATGCATGTGTCCTAATTTTGATGGATCCTAATTAAGGACATGCCTAGTCTTTATGATCATTCCTTGTCAACTAGGGTTTTACCTTTAATGTTGGGTAGCTATTGCTTAGTTGCTATAACTGGTTCCAGTTCGGGAATAATATATAACCATGATGATGATAATGATGATACTACACCTATTTTACCCATGTTCATGCTCTTTGTGTTGTTGATCACAAGATCATATGTTTTAATCGGAACATGGAGAACTACCCAGGAAAACTGTGCAACCACAATACTATATGGCTCTGGTCTTGGCTAATTAATTAGAGACTCTAGCTTATGATGATCTTACCGAAAGGGCAAGAGGGGTTGCATCGTCGGGGTATAGCTTGGTCCTCTTGAGGCATATTGATATATGTGGTCCTTGGCTAAGGGGTTTCCTCAATAGGGAGAGTTATGACCGCTTTGACTTGAAACCTTAGTGGATTGTCATAAGTTAGGGAATCTTTTTAAAGGCCTCGTAGTGAATCCCTTGCCACTCACCTCGGAAGTATTTAAGAGGCTAGCTACCTCGGGCAAATCGGGAGACACGAGTTGTGGGTAAAGTGTACAACCTCTGTAGAGTGAAACTGATATATCAGCCGTGCTCACGGTTAAGAGCGGCTTGGACCCTCACATGATTAATGAACTTGAAGATGAATTAAATCGTGGACCAACTAAAATTGCTTATCGCAGTAAGCCAGTCAGTCTTTCCTTGATTTTGGCCTGCATGTCATATAATTCCCAAACACTTGCTGAGTACCAACCATAAGTGTACTCACGCTTGTTATAGTTGCTGCTTAGAGGAGAAAGTGATGTGAACTCTTTTGAAGATGCTGCTGAGTTGCTGTATAACTCTGATAATCTTTATAGTCTTTTAGTTCTCTTTTTGTGATACTGTTGCTAATTATTCACTAATGAAGTCACTATATGTATGGAACTTGATCCTGGCATACATATAGTTATGCATTCGGTTTTTTCCTTTAAAAACCGGGTGTGACATGGTCCCGGTCAGGAGTGCCCCAATCACGCCAGTGTCAGAGACGTTGGGCAGCGCGTTGCACTCATTGGAGAAGCACCGAATGTACTCGCGGAGAGTCTCCCCAGCTTCTGCTGGCAGTTCTTGAGATCCCATGGCTTCCTAGGGCATTCATAAGTGCCCTGGAAGTTTCCCACAAAGATAACTCAGGTCCAACTAGCTGTGAATCCGGTCAGCAGGCAGGTGCTCAAGCCATGTCCGTGCCTAGTCGGCCAAGGACAAGGGCAAGTTCCAGATGATGAAGTCATCATCGACCGCTCCTCCTCCCGGTAGTCCTCGAGCCACAAGGCGGGGTTTGTCTCCCCGGCGTACCTCGTGATGTTTGCTGGAGGGCGGTACCATCATAGGAACGGCGCGCTGCGGATGCGCGAACAGAAGACCCTGGAACCTGGCGGGTCGGGGCTCGGGCTTCTATCCTCGCTGCTGTCATGGTGTCCACTACGGTGAGGGTGATATCCTCGGCTTGCTACCACTTGCTCGTCCTCGTACCCTCGCCTCTGGGCGTTGATGGTGTGGCAAGCGTCACGGTCGGCATCGAGGCGTCCTTGAACGGGGCCACTGACAGGCCCTTTTCCCTCGCGTGGGGCCTGGTGGATGGACACATTCCTGACGTCCCTACCACGGAGGGGTGTTGGCCCGTATTTTGCCCGCATCGCCGAGACATCAAGCTCTCGGTCTGTTGTTGTGCCATGCGCTCGATGAGCATGTGCAACTTTTGGTGAGCGCGGCGCCCCTCGGGCGTCGCCTACTCCAGGAGCCTTCCAGCAGAGCCGTGGCGGCGGCGATATTCTGGCTTGCCCGGGCGAAGCGCGGGGGACCCTCATCATCTTCGAGGATCCTCTAGTTTACGTCGCGGGCAGCGACGCACATGCCCTCCATCCCCGTGGTGTCCAATCTCTCGCTTGAGTTCAGCATGCTTCTATTCTATCTGGAGGCGCACCTCCTCGAGCTCCCTCTGCAGCTCCCGCAGCTGCTCAAGCCGCGCAGGCGGTGGGGCTCGGCTCCTCTTTCTAGCCCCATTATTAGGGCCGTTTGGAGGAGTTTCCCCACTGTGGACATCTTCGACATACCGTTTGGGGACATCTGCCATGAAACACTCCCGCGAGGGGTGGTGGCTTCCTTCGCTGGAACCAGAGTTGTAGATCGCCTTCGATTCCCCTGCAAGGAGATCATGGAAGGATTCTGAGATGTAGTCCATCATCCCCACGAACTCGCCGTCTGTGGGGGACGAACCTAAAGGCGCCGCGGCGAGATGATGTGCGTCCTCCGCCGCGTTGTGTAGGCCAAAAGGAAACCTCATCGGGATGCCCCTGCCCAATATCTCCGGGGATAATGGTTCTGCCCCGGAGAGCTGCGCTGTGACATTGGCAAATGAAAAGACAACGTGGTGCAAGTCCTCCTGGGTGGGTCGGGGACCCAAGAAGAAGTGGAGCTGATGCCCCAAACTCTCATAGTCGAAGCCGAGGAGCCTACTATCACCAGAGGTGCGATCCTCCAGGGCATGCAGCCGCAGCCCCTCGAAAGCCTCGACAACAGGGTCGAGGTTGGTGGTGGGGTGGGGCCGACCAGAACATGAATTTGCTCCAGTCTCCCTCCTGTGGTGACGTTGAAGTCTAGGCCCCTGAAGTGCACGAGCATGCCCGAGGCCCATCCTCCGGCATGGTTGGCTATTCGCTGACGAGGACATCACTCTTTTGGATACAAACAGGACATCTCACATGGATATGCAAGGACCAATCACTAGAGCTCGTGCACGTCGCTTAAATCAAGAGGTGAGCTCGTTCCTATGTACATTTAGTAATTATGAGAATAGTATGCTATCTAATGATGTTATTGCACTTAGAAATAAAGGAGAGGACCAGGAAGTATTTGGAGGAAGACTTGGAGGAGGAGAAGATCAAACGGGGCATCCAAGTCATGCTGGAGACCCACAACACCCCGAGTTCGAGTCTGCCTCGAAGTCTAGGAGCAGCGTGCACTAAAACTGACGTCCGGGTCTCATACGGAGTCCAAATTCAACGTTCTATATATGTATGGAAAGCTAAGGAGATAAGCTTTCCAATACCACCAGTTCCACATCATTGTAAGGACCGAGACAATGGAAATCATGAAACAAGTGGATGTCTAGAATCTGTTAGGGTGCTGCGCCGCCGTCTTTTGGGCTGTTGGCCCATGTATCGTATTGGAGCCCATTAGGGGTGCGTTCAAACATTTTGCACGCTGCTAAACACTTTATATTCAGTAGAGTTGCCAAAGTTAGGGTTTGGGTTTTGCTTAGATTATTCTATCCAGAACAGTTTTGCCGTCATCGGTTTGTGAGACCCCAACTTTGTGAGATTAATCATTCATCTGCACTTTGGTTGCATTCTTTCTAGTTCTTGCTTGTGTTCTTCGATTCGCAGGCAAGGATTAGCCTTCATGGAGAGGTCAACCGGGTAGTGTACAGTTGATAACCAAGAGACGACGTGGTGCTTCGATTGCTGACTCGGGTCTTGTTGATCGGAAGCCGGATCGCTTGTGTCGGGTTGTCGACAAATCGATAGTTATCCTCCTGATGGAAGATCAGGCACCCTCGCATTCCCATTAAGTGGTAATTAGAGACTTAGGTATACCGTCAGCTTTGCACCATCCTTGCTTTCGCCTTCGTCCCATAGTCCACAATTAGCCCTAGTTTCTATCACCTTCATCGCTGTTTTTAATTTTTCCCTATCCCATAACCATCGCCTTTAGCCTTTTGCATCATTTAGTTTTAGAGTCTATAGTATTGAGTTTGTGTCCTATGTTGAGTTTTGTTGCTGGATTAGCATGTTTCATCCACCAGTTCATCGATCCATCCATCCGCTGCCGTTTCCATCGCGAAAACCCTAGTCGCAACCCTTTCAAAATCCCTAATTTGGAGGGCCTCACTTCAAACAGCCGTAACTTTCACATAAGAACTCAAAAAAGGGTGATTTTTTTTTGAAATTGGATGAAATTAAATTTTGCATCCAGCTGTGATGTGGTGAGACCAGTTGGGCCACAATTAGAATCTCAAAATTCCCTTTGGAAGATAGAGATCTCAAACCCAAAGTTGAATTTTTCTTTTTCAGCACATATTTCAGTTTTTCTATAGACCAGAGCTTGCATCTGTTTTGCTGTGAAGGTTTGTGTGCTTCCTTCCTGTGTGCTCCTGGTTGAAAGAGAAATATCAAAAAAATAAAAAAGAAAAAATTGTGAAGAAAAAAAGGAACGAGCAAGAGCACATAGGAGAGGAACCACTTTTTTGCTGGTCTTTGAATTGTTTGTGCTGAGTTCGTTCCTTGCAATGAACTGGTTTCATTCCAGGAACAAGTTTAGGCCAGCAACTAGGCTAGTGCTTTGGATTTTTATTCAGCATTACTATCTGCTTCTAAATTGTATTCCAGATATACTTATATTGTTGCCCTCCCAAGCTCCACATATCTATCCAGGTTCTGCAAGTATTTGAGCTTTGCAATCATTGTAACACTATCGAGAGGTAAGAACCCAGCCACCGGTTGCCCATCCTATGCTTTGCAGCAGTAAGAACCTTATAAGAGCTTGGTAAGATGCTCCTTTTGCTTTGCTGAGAGGCACCACTACAGCTGAGTAGTAGTTGATAGGGATAACCTTCACTATTTCTTCCTGTTCTTTTTGTTGCATCAATGGCAGGTGATGCTGCAGAATGTGTCAGCCAAGAGCAACTACAGGATGCTATCAAGAAGGCTCAACAAGGGATGGATGAGGCAATTACCAAGGCGGTCACTGATGCCCTCAAAGGACTCAACATCGGCAACAACATGGAGAGGTTGGATAAACGGATATCGACGCTAACACATAAGGTTACCGAGTTGGAAAACTGTTTGGCAACCAATGATGAAGTTGCCAATGGTAACATAAATCAAGCAGCTACACGACAAGCACAACTACGACAACGTCTTCATGAGAACAATCAAGGTATGGGTGGCCCTCATCAACAAAACCATTGTATACCCAATGATCCTTATGCTAAGATTAAGTTTTCAATACCATCCTTTTCGGGTTATTATGATGCTGAGGGATACCTTGATTGGGAGATGATGATAGAACAAAATTTTAGTTCCCACCTTGTTCCTGAGCAACATAGAGTTCAACAAGCTATGAGTGAGTTTAAGGACTTTGCTATTATTTGGTGGAATGGGTTAGCTACACAGGGTGCTTTACCTAGTACATGGGACCAACTTAAGGTAGCTATGTGTGATCATTTTGTTCCTCCTTCCTATCATAGAGACTTGTGTAAGAAACTGCAACGCTTAGAACAAGGCGACAAATCTGTACAGGACTACTGTGGTGAACTTCAAAATGGTTTGATGCGCTGTAGTATCGTAGAGGAGAATGAGGATTCCATCTGTCGCTTTTATTCAGGTTTTAATCATGAAATTCAGGATATTGTTGATTATAAAGAATTTAACACTATCAACCAGTTGTTCCAGTTTGCTATGCTTGCTGAAAAAGAATTGCAGGGATGCATGGTTCAAAGGAACAGGAGTAGTGTCATCAACTCCTTCGTGCCACGATCGACGATGATGACAGGGTCGATGAAGATGTCATCGAGCAAGGCTACAACATCAGCAAGCACTCGTTCTCTGCCATCCACTTCTGCACCAACTGCACCAGCAACATCGCCTTCACCATTTAAAGCAGAGAAAGGTAAAAATCTGAGTTCTTCTGCAAAAGCTTCCACGGGCCGCAACGGACTTCAGTGCCACAAGTGCAAAGGGTGGGGACATGTGCAGCACAACTGTCCCAACCAGCGGATGTACATAGCAATGGCAGATGGAGGTTACATGAGCACTTCTGATGTAGAAGATGACAGCGAGCACGACAACAATGAGGAGGGTGACGATGGCGAGGCTTTTGGCTCATAGGTGACGGGCACCTACAGGAGCATCATCGTTCAGCGTGTTCTTAGCGCATAGGTGGAGAAGCCGAACAAGCAGCAACACCACAACTTGTTTCACACCTTCTTCGTCATCAACAACCGGCATGCACATGTCATCATCCACAGCGAGAGTTCCAACAACTTGGTGAGTTCTGAGTTGGTCAAGAAGCTTGGCTTGACCACACGCAAGCATTCACAACCATACCATGTCGAGTGGCTCAACGATTCTGGCAACATAAAGGTAACACAAGCAGTAAGAATACAATTTTCCATTGGCTCCTATTCTGATTCTGCTGATTGTTATGTCGTACCTATGCAAGTGTGCTCTCTTTTGTTGGGTCACCCATGGGAATATGATACCGATGCACTTCATCATGGTAGAAGTAATAAGTACACTCTTACGCATAAGGGAAAGAAAATTACTTTGCTATTGATGACCCCTGCTGAAAATTTTGCATGATGATAAAGAATGAGCTAAACTTGAGAAGGAAGAACTAAATGATAAGCCTGAAAATCAGCAAGGAATTAAATTGAAGGGTTCTGTTTTGCTTGCCACAAAATTTAACCTTGCTGAAATTGATTATAGTGTGTGCTATGCTTTGATTTATAAGAATGCTTTATTCTCCATTGATGATATAGCGAGCACTTTGCCTCCTGCTGTCACTAACCTTTTGCAGGAGTATAGAGATGTGTTTCCCGATGAGATACCCCCGGGGTTGGCATCATTGAGGGGGATTGATCATCAGATTGATTTAATTCCGGGTGCAAGCTTGCCAAACCGCTTTGTGTATAGGACAAACCCGGAAGAGACTAAGGAAATTCAGCGACAAGTCCAAGATCTTTTGGACCGCGGGTATGTACGAGAAAGCCTTAGTCCTTGCGCTGTTCCTGTTCTTTTGGTTCCTAAAAAAGATGGTACATGGTGTATGCGTGTTGATTGTCGTGCTATTAATAACATAATCATACGTTATTGCCATCCTATCCCTCGATTAGATGACATGCTTGATAAATTGAGTGGTGCTATGATTTTTACAATGATTGATTTGCGTAGTGGCTAGCACCAAATAAGAATGAAATTGGGTGATGAATCGAAAACTACTTTTAAGATAAAGTTTGGGCTATATGAGTGGTTAGTAATGCCTTTTGGTTTGACTAATGCACCTAGCACCTTCATGAGATTGAAGAATGAGTTTTGCGTGTTTTCATTGGCAAATTTGTGGTGGTTTACTTTGATGATATCTTGATTTATAGCAAGTCACATGCGGAACATATGGATCACCTACATGCTGTTTTTGATGCTTTGGGAGCAGCACGCTTGTTTGCTAACCTTGAGAAGTGCACCTTTTGCACCGATCGAGTTGGTTTTCTTGGCTATGTTGTTACTCCATAGGGAATTAAGGTGGATGAAGAGAAAATTGAAGCCATCAAGGGCTGGCCGATCCCCCAATCTGTTTCGCAGGTGCGAAGTTTTCATGGTCTTGCATGTTTCTACCTGCGTTTTGTGAGAGATTTTAGCACTATTGCTGCACCCCTAAACGAGTTAACAAAGAAGGGAGTAACCTTCCATTGGGGGATAGCACAAGAATAAGCTTTTGAGACATTAAAAGAGAAGCTTACACATGCACCACTACTCCAACTTCCTGATTTTGGCAAGACATTTGAGCTAGAGTGTGATGCAAGCGGCATTGGGATTGGAGGAGTACTTCTACAAGGAGGTAAACCCGTTGCATACTTTAGTGAGAAATTGAATGGTCCATAGCTGAATTATTCTACTTATGATAAAGAGTTATATGCTTTGGTGCGAGTTTTGGAAACATGGCAGCATTACCTTTGGCCTAAAGCATTCATTATACATTTCGATCATGAATCTTTGAAGCATAGTCGTAGCCAAGCTAAATTGAACAAACATCATGCTAAGTGGGTCGAATTTATTGATTCTTTTCCTTATATCATTAAGGGACAATATGAACTTGATGCTGATTCTAAGATTGTGTTTGAAAATTGTAAAGAGGGCCGTTCATGGAATAAATTTGTGATGAATGCTGGATACTTGTTTGCGTGTCACACCCTAAAATATTTAATTTTAGGATATGAGTATCTTTTAGAATGTGTCTGTCCATCAATAGGGTTTCTCGAGAATTTTCAGAATTTTTCTGGCAATTATTCTCATTTATCCTAGAGCCAGAACCAATTTTTATTTGGAAGGCTCTAAAATTCTTTTTCATGAGTCCCAAATATTTTATTTGGATTCCTCGTGACCCAAATTACCTCCCGAGTTTTTCCTCATAATTTTTGGGATTCTTCTGCATATATTTTTCCATGGTTCAAAAGATTTATCTGGACACTTCTAGATTGATTTTGAGCTTGAAAATATACTCTGGAAAATGAAATTCATTTTCTTTCCTCTCGAGCTGGATTCAACTTGTTTTGCATCTAGTCCACCTTAGATCCTAGAGCCGTGCTGTTAAGCTCACCACCGCTTTGATTTCATCATCTTTTATGGCAGAACTGCCTGAATTATTCCGGTTCAAGTGCACAGGCCATCGCTATATAGGCGATAGGATCTCATCGCACTTCAAACGGAATAACATTGGTCTGTCGGGTCACCGCCCGATTCAACCACAGTTACACAGGATCAACGTAGGTTTATCTCGCATGAAGGCGAGTCCAGCCTTACAACAGCTCACAACTTTTATACCACAGGATAATTAAACATTATTACACAGAGATTTTGTTTCATCCTAGCTTATACACATTTATACAAGTATTATTCGAAAATTCAAGTTTACCAGACAGTATTCAGAGTTAGCAGCGGAATAACAACACGACTACACCCGTCGCAGAGGTAGGCACCATACTTAGCCCAAAGCATGGTGTTACATCGAAGGGTCATTGCTGACCGAGGACGGATCCCATTCCACGGACCAGCCAAGCGGAACATTGCTAGGCCAAGTCAGACTATCCTCTTGAGTCACGAACAACATACCTGAAAACCATATTACTAGCAAGGCTGAGTATACTAATACTCAGCAAGGCTTACCCGACATTGGGTATACTTAGCCCATAACTAGACCATGATAGATTGAACAGCTCTAGTTTTCTTTTGCTGAAAAGCAACAAAGAGAATGACCTTACTTTCATAGATTAGCTTTCAGATTCTAGTTTCTTCTAACCATTCTAGGTAAGCACTTATACTAATCAAGCAAGGTAGATATTAAGCATACATCAAAATTATTCAGTTAACAGTTACTGTTATTACTCTATGTGGCAGAAGTATCAAGCAGTCTCAATCACCGCGAGAAACGGACGATTCCTGAATCGAATTTCATAACCTTGCAAGGGATCCTAACTCACATGCTCGGAAACTTTTCTTTCCGAGCAACCATTCCCATTTTATTCCGGGTTGTGGAACAGGGCCACCACAAGCGACTGTAGGACCATACGCACATTCACTGTGCAGGATGTATGTCTACAGCGCGACTGTAGGACCGTACTCCCGTCTGCTATGCAGAACGTACTCCTACACGTCGGTGCGTGTGTGCAACAAAAACCAAAATTCGAGTAGTGGGGTAAGTCCACTTGCTGGGCCAATCAAGTAATAGGCTTACCGCGTACCATATTTACGGTATGTGGCTAGTACTTTCAAACACTTGACCACCACTACCACACACTGCGACCTTATCAAACTTAAACCAACATAGACGGGTACCATTCCAAATCATGGTACTGCACATAATCCCGTCCGTGATCCTTATAGTGATTGTAAAATAGTAAAAAATCAACTCCTATATCGCGCGAGTGATAGGAAATCACTCGACTTCTGCGGATCCTATTAGCAGAGCATCTATTCGGTAAGGACTCGGACAAATATTACATAGGTTCCTAGGTTTCATGCAACTAGGGTTTCATATCAACTCCTAGCACTTAATGCACAAGATAGATATATAGAAACATAAGATCATAATTTTAAAATACTGGTTTATGCACCGGGGCTTGCCTTCTTGGGTGGGGCTGGGGTTAGGAATGTCAACAACTTCCGAACTTTGGTTTGGGGCTTCAGTAAGATCCTCGGCGATGTTCACTAGATCTTCAGAAATACCCTGCTCGGGTTCCGGGACTAACTCGTAAGTTCCATCTTCAAGCGTTGTCGATTCTACATGATATGCAATGATTAGAATTAAGTGATTTATTAAGTCAATACTTTCCTTCACAATAAAGTTGCAATCCAATAACTCACATTCAAAGCATCACAAAGCAAGGATTTGAATTCCAAGAATTTCAACTTACTTATGGTACACTAAACCAATTAACTCTACTAGCATGATAATTAATTTCTATAGCTTCAAGCATAGGAGCACTGAGGTTAGGAATTTAACTACACATACCTAAAGTTAATACAAGACTTCTATTAATTTTTCATATTTTTAAACCTAACAGAATAGTAGTATAAAAATGGACAAATTCAAACTTAAGATAATAAGTTTTATTTTTAGTTTGAAAGCTACGGAGGCTCTAGCTTTAAATTTTTATAAGTAGGTTTATTTTTATCAGATGAGCTGGACATAAATTTTTCATAAATTTTTGAAAGCAGAAACTAAGTTATTTGAATTAAATACAAATTTCAAGTTTAAATCAAAACCTTAAGTTAAATAGTGCTATAAAATTAGTAAAAATTTACTATGAATTACTCAATATCAGAAGAACACATGGTAAAAATATTTAAGCATGAGAGCATCAGTAACATGCTTGAATAAATTTACTTCATTTCAAGCTTACTTTGCACAAATTTAAATGACTTCAAGTTAGAGTGCAGTACTAATGGTGAAATTTGCACAAAAGTTTACTCATATCACATACAAGTTGCATACCAAAAATTACAAGAAATAAAGCTAACATGTAAATGATACTTAAAAGATTCACTTTTGATAGAGTTTAAAATAGAACTTAAAATATTAAGTTTCAAACTAAACTTTAGAAACAAAAGTTGTAGAACTAGACTCATAGAGTATAACAGGCTCAATCTCATCAGTTTTGGATTTTTTACAAATTTCTATCGATTTTCAAATCTGGCTGATTTGAATTGAGGGGGGTACTAATATTTTGCAGAGAAGACCCTAGAAAGAAAAGAAGGTCTGCAATTAGGTCCCTAGCCGGTTTGAACCGAGGGACAGTAACGGCGGCGATCAAATTCCGGTGAGGATGAACACCGGCGGCGAGGGGAAAGTGGGGGAAAATATTCAGGAGCTCACGGCAAGCTTGGGGGTGACCGGAATCGAAGAAGGAAATTGCGGAGGCAGCGGTTCGACGGAGGATCGAGCC
Organism: Panicum hallii; assembly: GCF_002211085.1. Taxonomy (NCBI): domain Eukaryota; kingdom Viridiplantae; phylum Streptophyta; class Magnoliopsida; order Poales; family Poaceae; genus Panicum; species Panicum hallii. Next base: position 54,909 of record NW_020356226.1, on the reverse strand, counting down.
GGCGCGGCGGGGTCCCAAGGTAGTGGTGGCGTTCCGGTGGCCGGAGTGCAGGAAGGTGGTGAAGAAGTGGCTAGGAAGCTTCCACACATAGATGTAGTGCTGGTGGTGAGCTCGGTGAGGGCCAAGAGGGGGCGGAGCGGTGGGACGATTGCGAGGCCGAGCGGCGGCAATGTACAGAACGGCCGGTGCGGCATTCTATAGTGGCATGAGCATGAGGGGGTGGAGAAGAACAGGTCAGGGAGCTTTAGTGGGGTGTAGCGGTGCCGGTGGAGCACGGAATTGCGGGCGTGGGGCGGCGGAGGTGGCTGACGACGGTGAGCAGAGATTAGTGCGGAGGTCTGGCGGCAGTGCCGAGTGGAGAAGAAGCCGAGCGGCGAAAATGCGGGCGCGTGAGAGTGTAAATGAAGTCGAGGAAAGCTCCTAGACGTGCTGCGGGAACAAGAAGAGCACGGGCGAGCTGGAGCAGATGCTGGCGACCGGCGGCGCGACTGTGGTAGAACCAACCTGAATTACACCAGCTCAAGTGCGCTGATCCTTTCTCGGAAGGCAGTAAGGACTCAACTACACTTCAAATGGTGTAACCCCATGGTCTGTTGGGTAAAGTCCTGATAAAACCACCTAACTCAGGATCAAAACAAGGTACCTCGCACAAAGGCGAGTCTAGAGATACAATCACCGAAAAATTTTACATCGCAGGCATAATATTACATTAGTATTCATACATATATAGTAGTAAGACTAACTAGTACGAATTTATACAAAACTGTTCAAAGTTAGAGTATCTATAGTGGAAAATAAAGCACAACACTACCAGACGTCTCGGAACGGATATTGAGCTAAGCCCAAGCTCAACATCACTCGGAGGGACCTGTGTTGGCCGGGGACGGATCCCACTCCACAGACCAACCATCAGAAAGGGTATAGGGCCAGGGCACAGGCAGAGCAGAGTCCTCAGGGGGATTACCTGAAATATAGTTAAATTTGCAAGTCTAAGTATTCTAATACTCAGCAAGGCTTACCCGTTTCATGGTATACTTAGCCATGTAGCTAGACTATGAAGGCTTATAATGGTTGTGGGTATAGTTTTAGCTGAAAAGCAACAAAGAGTAGATCCTTAATTTCAACTTTTAGCTTTCAGGTTCTAGTTGGTTATCCATTCTATGTAAGCAACTAAAGCTAATAAAGCATGGTAGAACTTTTTAAACAATAATCATCTTTGATCATCATAAGGTTGCTCTTTTTACTCTATGTGGCAAAGGGATTAAGCAGTCTCAATCTCCACGAGAAACAGACGATTCTGAATCAAATTTCAAAACCTTGCAAGGGTAAACCTAACTCACACGCTTGGAACATCCAATGATCGTTCCGAAGGAACCTTTTACCTTTCATAATTACCTAATTGCATTAAATGACATGTGATGTGAACTATTTAGATCATGTACTATTTCATTAATCAAACAACATTTAGATCATAAACTATTTTTCTAGTTTGATATACTGCAAACCTAAGAATAAAAATTTTACTGGAGAAAGGTTAATCTGAATCTAAGCTACTGTAATTTATCAAGATTTTTATCCTTATAACAATTATGCTATAAAATAAACAAAAACAGCATTGTGATATTAAGATCTATTTATATCAGAAGTTCTACACAAGATCTTGTGCTGAAATTTGGTGAACATATTACTCTACTTAAAAGTAACACTTTAATTTAATTTCATAAATTTTCATAAACCAAAACTATTATTCATGATTTATCCTTGAATCTAAGCTTAAATTTATATCTTAGCCTAACTTAAGCTACTGGTATCCAAAATTTTATCATGGATTACACATGCTAAAATAAAGTTAGAGTAAAATTTTGAGCTACAAACACTAACAGATTCACCCTTGAATAAATCATAAAGTTTTCATCAATACAAAACAAAGACACTTAAACATCATAGCTAGGGAACAGTTCTGAGTCTACAAATTTTACATAAAGCTACACATGAGACACACATCCTATGTTTCAAATTTCATCAACAGCATAGCTATGGATCAAGAGATCTAATTAACACACCCATCTCCTAGTATTTATTCTAATTCAAAATATTCACTTATTCAGCTCAAGGCTATAACACAAAAGTTGTAGAGTTTACTTCAATGATTCAAACAAAACTGGTTTGGCATTTTTATGAATTTTCTACCATTTCCTACCAATTTTCAAAGATCAGGGATTTGAATTGAAGGGAGGGGCTGGAATCTTGCAGCCAGGCCCTCAGAAAGATTTAGAGTACTGCAATCAAGTCCTTGGCTCATCGGGGAAGAGAGCCGATACTTGCCGGCCAAATTCCAGCGACGGTGGTCGCCGGCGGCGAGGGGGAACCGGCTAGGAAGGATCAGGGGACTAAAGTGGAGCTTGCTGGGCTGATGTGATGGTCGGGGTCGACCGGAGGGGATGGAACGATGAGGACCGAGGCAGCGGTGATGGAGCTCGACTACGGCGGCGGTGTTCCAACGAGGGGGCTCACCTGCGGCAGTCTAGAGGTTGGGGAGAAACTCAAGGGGAACAAGGCGGTTCGATTGAGCACCTTGGCGAGAGTTGGGGTGGTCGGAAAGGTAGATCCCCATGGCAGACCGAGGCGGCGGCGGAGAGGTCGACGGCGATGGTGATGCTCCGGCGATCAACATTAGCGAAGGTCCTGCGCATGAGCATCGGTGAGCCATGGGTGATGCACTGCTACATTCAATTGAGGCTAAAGGCTACGAAAGAGGGGTGACCGACGGTGACCGTAACGGCGGCGGAGGAGAAGAACACCGGCGAGCATCGGGAAGGCCAAACCGAAGCTCAAAGAAGTCGAGTGAAGGGTGGCGAGCTTCACAGGGTTGAGATGAAGCTATGGGAGGGGCTGTCGTGGATCGGAAGGGGCTGGAGTGGTCTGCCCATGGTGGACAGGGAGTTCGCCGGGGAAGAACATGGGCGGCGATGGCATTCAGTAGTTCAGGGTGAAATGCGAATGCAAGAGATAGCAAAATGGAGGGAGGGGAAGCTACTGAAGGTCTTGGACCAGAAAAGAAAGGAGGGGGGTATGCACGGGCGCTAGCCACGACGGCGGCAAGGTGGCGGCCGGGCAATGCTCGGGCAGAGGCGGGGCGGCGTGGCGTGCTCGGGAAAAGCTAGCAGGAAAGGGCTAAGGCGGTGGGCAAGCTCGGGGGCGACGCGTGGGAGCTGCCAGAGGCAGGAGGTGGCGCCGGTAGGGCTGCAGCGGCGGTGAGCAGCGGCGGCGGCCTGCTGCGCGGCAGAGGGGGAGCAGAGGAAGAAGAAAAGAGGGGGTGGGGCGCCAGGGGCTGATGTGAAGTTTCAAAAACTCCAGGGACCTTGATATAAAACCAGATTTTCTCACTGTTTTATATCTCAAATGAGAAAATGGTCAAAATAAGAATGTAGAACTTTTCAAAACCTACAACTTTTATTTAGGGTTCAAATTCAAAAACTCAAAGGATAGAGCTTTATTTTAAAACCTTGGACTTAATTCAAACTTTATAAAGTTTTTGTCCTTATTAGAGTAAATTTCATGTATTTTTGGACTTAATTGCAAATTTTATGTACTGCAATGATGACTATTATTCTTACACTTTAACCCCTAGTAGAATTTAAAAGTTACCTTTGTAATTCAAATGTTTATCATAAAAGGACTCATATTTTTGAAAAATTACACATAAGTCCTTATTTCCACACATTCATAGAATTTCACTCAATTCAATACATAGATTCCACATACATTCCTAATATGTTACAATTTTGACACCTAGGGTGTCACAGCGATGTGGCGGCTGCGGGCGACGGCGGCACGACGTGGCGGGGTGGGGAAAAGCTAGCAGGGTCGAGCGAGTGGCGGCCGGGTGCGCTGGAGGGCCAGGTGGTGTGGTTAAAGTGGCGTGGGGCAAATGGCAGCGCGGGAGCTCGCCGGCAAGGGGCGGCAAGCGGTGAAGCAGAGCAGCAGAGAGAAACAGAGAGGGAGGGGAGAGAGGAAGATGATGAGGACTTCTCCGTAATTTTTCAAAAGAGCAAGGGGTGCACTGTAAAGTAAAATTTTCTTTCAAACCATAGCCCAAATGAAAATATGCCCTAAAGCAAAAGTGTAGAGTTTAAAAAGATCTACAACTTTGCTTTAAGGGTTAGCTTTAAAAGAATTAGAGTTTTGAAATTATTTTGAAATCCGACAAACTATCTAATTTCACATAAAACCTATTTAAAATTCACATTCCAATTGAAACCTTATGGTGATTCTACTTCTTACAGTGTTTTAAAAGTAATTTCTTGCCTTTACAAAACTAACCCCTCATACAAATTAAAATTACCCTACCTTCAAACACATTTAGCAAAAGAACCCTAATTTTTCCATAATTACAAAAATACCCTTTAACTTGTATTTAGGTTTTAAAAGCATTTATCAAAGCAACACACACTTCATTCTAACAAGCATAACATATACTAGAATTTATCATGCCTATCTCCTAAGTACCTGAATGTCACAGCCTTCCCCCCTAAAAAGAATCTCGTCCCGAGATTCCGGAATAGGATGAAATCGGGTGATTAGATATGTAGATTGGCTTTACGAAAGTCTGGAAAGTTGTGTTGGAGATATGACTCAGTTTTCCAAGTCGCTTCTTCTTCGGTGTGATGGTTCTATTGAATTTTAAACATCCTGATGGTCTCTCTTCTTGTGCTTCTTTCCTTGGTATCCAGTATTCTGATCGGATGCTCAGTATAAGACAGATCTGATTCGATTTCAATGGCTTGTGAGTCGATGATCTCGGTAGGGGTTTTGATACACTTCCTAAGTTGAGACACATGGAAGACATTATGAACGGCTGCTAGTTGAGGAGGAAGTTGAAGGTGATAAGTTACGGGTCCACAGACTTCGAGGATTTCAAAAGGTCCAACATATCGAGGAGCGAGTTTTCCTTTTATGCCGAATCGTTGAATACCTCTGGTAGGAGATACTCGGAGATATATGAAATCACCAACTTCAAACTGTAATGGTTTCTTTCATTTGTCCGCGTAGCTCTTTTGTCGAGATTGGGCTGCCTTTAGATTACTTTGAATGATCTTCACTTTTTCTTCTACTTCAGTAATCAGATCGAGTCCAAAGATTTCACGTTCGCCAGTTTGAGACCAGCTCAAAGGAGTTTGGCATCGGCAACCATATAATGCTTCAAATGGAGCCATCTTGAGACTCGACTGATAACTATTATTGTAGGAAAATTCCACCAAAGATAAGCACTTGTCCCAATTCTTGTCATACTGGATTACACAGGCTTTAAGCATATCTTCTAAGATTTGATTTACTCTTTCTGTTTGTCCGTCAGTCTGTGGATGATATGCAAAACTTCGAATTAACTTGGTTCCAAGAGAATATTGAAGTTGCTCCAAAAAACGAGCAATGAATTGTGCTCCACGATCAGAAATGATCGTCTTAGGTACTCCATGGAGACGAACGATTTGGTCTAGATAGATCTCGGCATACTTTTTAGTATTGAAAGTAGTAACACAGGAAGGAAATAGGTAGTTTTGGTTAATCGATCAATGATTACCTATATAGAATCATGCTTTTGGGAAGTGTTGGGTAAGCCAACGATAAAATCCATGCTGATATCTTCCCACTTCCAAGAAGGAATGGGTAAAGGTTGAAGAACACCAGCAACCTTTAAGTGACTGGCTTTAACTCTTTAGCAAATGTCACATTCCGAGACATACTTTGCAATTTCTCTTTTCATGCGAGTCCACCAGAAGTTTTGTCTCAAGTCTTGGTACATCTTGGTACTGCCGGGGTGCATGGAAAACATGGATAAATGTGCCTCGTCCAATATCTGCTTGCGAAGCTGGTGATCCTTGAGTACAACAATACGCCCATTGAACCATAGAATCCCCTTGCGATCTAATTGGAAACACTTGTAGTTTTCCTCTCCTTGGGCTAGCATCTGCTTGATAATGTTGACACCTTTATCATGCTGTTGTGCCATGATGATGCTATCCTTAAGTGTAGTCTCAACTGTGATATGATTTAAACTACCTTGAGGAATTATCTCAAGATTGAGTTTTCTCATTTCCCAGCAGAGAGTTTCACTAAAAGTTTCTACAGGTAAGCAAGAGCAGTGCGCCTTGTGGCTAAGTGCATCCGCAACCATATTGGCCTTGCCTGGATGATAGTGCACTTCTAGATCATAATCCTTTATAAGTTCCAGCCAACGTCTTTGCCTCATATTTAGATCTGCTTGCGTAAAAATATACTTGAGCCTCTTATGGTCAGTATAAATATTGCACTGAGTACCCATCAGATGATGTCTCCAAATCTTAAGTGCATGAATAACAGCTGCAAGTTCAAGATCATGTGTGGGATAGTTCTGTTCATGAGTTCTGAGTGCTCGCGATGCATAAGCAATTACTCGGTTGTCTTGCATAAGTACACAACCAAGTCCAATGCTCGAAGCATCACAATAAACGTCAAAAGGTTTGGAATTATCTGGTTGAGCCAAAATTGGAGCAGTAGTGAGATGTGCTCTAAGGGTGCGGAATGCTTCTTCACATTTCTCATTCCATGAGAATTTAGCTCCTTTCTTCAGTAGTTCTATCATGGGCTTGGCTGTTCTAGAAAAGTCAGGGATGAAACGACGATAATAGCCAGCTAGACCAAGAAAACTGCAGATTTGATGGACTGAAGTAGGAGGCTTCCAATCCAGTACTTCCTAAACTTTACTCGGATCAACGGATATGCCATCACTGGAGATGGTGTGACCTAAAAATTAACTGTATCCAACCAAAACTCACATTTGGAGAACTTGGCATATAAATGGTAGTCTCTCAATCTCTGAAGAATGACATGAAGATGTCTTGCATGATCTTCTAGGTTTTTGGAATAGATCAGGATATCATCGATAAATACCACAACAAATTTATCGAGCTCTGGCATGAAGACTGAGTTCATAAGATACATGAAATAGGCTGGTGCATTGGTAAGACCAAAAGACATAACCAGATATTCATAAAGTCCATATCTGGTGGAAAATGCCATTTTTGGAATGTCACTAGGCCTAATTTTTATTTGATGATATCCAGAGCGAAGATCAACTTTAGAGAATACCTTGGCTCCGGCTAATTGATTGAACAGGATGTCAATGCGGGGAAGAGGATATTTATTTTTGCGGGTTACCGCATTGAGAGGGTGATAGTCTACACATAGTCTTAGACTATTGTCCTTTTTCTTCACGAATAGGGCTGGGCATCCCCATGGTGAAGCACTTGGATGAATAAAACCTTTATCCAGGAAGTCTTGAAGCTGAATTTTTAATTCTACCAGCTCATTGGGTGGCATACGATATGGCCTCTTTGAGATGGGGGCTGTGCCAGGCTGTAGCTCTATAATGAACTCAATATCTCTATCTGGAGGCATCCCAGGCAAATCATCCGGAAAAACATCTGGGTACTCACATATAATGGGGATTCCTCTAGCTTGATCCCTTCTACAGCATAGGCACAAGATTTGATGCACTTCCATTGTGAAAGATAAAGAACAGTAGTGCCTTGGTAGGGTGAGTCTATCTCAACTGCTTGGGAAGAAATATCTAATGATACTCGGTGTCTAGTCATCCAATCCATGCCTAGTAGGATATCCATTCCTTCTAGATCTAACACAAGTAAATCTGTCTTTACCAGATTTCTACCTAATTGAATTGGCATATTTCTACAGATTTGATTTGAGATAATTTTACCGCTAGGAGTCACTATCATATATGCTCCTTTAGTAGGATAGTAATCCAAGCCTACTTTTGTTCCAAACTTTGAATTCATAAAACTATGAGTTGTACCAGAATAAAAAATATAACTGCAGGTTGATGGTGTATAGTGAATGTACCTGTCATTATTGGTTCACCCTCGGGAAGTTCGGAGAGAGTTGTGAAATTCACCCTCCGTTGGCGAACTTGCACAACTTGCTTCTTGCCTTTGCCCTTGCTGCTCGGGTTGAACGTCTACCCTTGGAATGATTTCCTAGGTTGAGGGCAAACTCTGATGAAGTGTGATGAACTGCCGCAATTGAAACAACAATTGTTGTTGTTTCCCTGGTTGAACTGCGAAAAGTTCGGTCTTGATCCAGACTGTTGCTGCTACTGCTGAGGCTGAGGCACTGGTAGTCTATTGAATCTAGACTGCTGAGGGGATCTAGCTACCCATCTTCCTGGCTAATTATTTTGGGGTGGGGCTCGTGTAACTGTATTCTGGACTAACCGATACCTCGGGGGTTGAACATTCGAGGGTCCAGTGGGTACCTTTTGCTTCTTCTCTGCCCGGTGGGCTGAAACGCAATCTTCTTGGGTAATGGCCATGTTGACCAGCTCATTGAAAGTGTTGGTCTTAACCAGATTCAGTCGTTCCTTGAGCTTGGTGTTCAGGCCATGACGGAAATGATCTCGCTTCTTGGCATCAGTGTTTGCATGATAACCCGCATATTGACACAGGTGATTGAAGACCTGTGCATACTGCATTACGGTGCAGGTTCCCTGGGTAAGAGCTAAGAATTCATTGAGCTTACGCTCAATAAGTCCTTCAGGAATATGATGCGCCCTAAAGGCGGTCCAAAACTCTTCCCATATGACTACATGTCCTTCTGGCTACATGGCATAATAATGATCCCACCAAATGCGGGCGGTGCCGCGAAGCTACTGTGCTATGAAAAGTGCCTTATTTGCTTCTGAACATGGTGCGGATATAGCGCAAACTTGGACTCAATAGTACAGAACCATGCATCGGCATCGAGAGGCTCTTCAGTCTTGTGGAAAAGTGGGGGTTGGGTGCTCAAGAAGTCCTGATAACCAGCAGATGGAGGTTCATCCCAACCTCGATGCTGGTGATGGACTGGTTCATCTGTGCCTACACTAGCTGATTAAGTAGTTCAGTCTGCCGTGCCATCACTTCTGCTAGATTTGGCGGTGCTGGGGGCGGCTGTTGGGAACCGCTAGCCTGGTCCGGCCTGAAACCTTCAGGGGTTCCACGCGTAGCGCCAACCATCTGAAGAATAGAAGATATCCATTAGAAATTACCAATACTTGCTTCCATTTTCAGAAATATATTGCAAAAATAAAACATATGGAGATTGTGTAACAGATTGCTAGCTCAAAAGATAACCGGACAGGTACTCGGATTATAGATCATAACTGGTGGTCATTATGTTACATCCTAGTAGTCTACCAATTACCTTCAAGCTATACCTACACATGCCACGTATAATACAACAAGTGGCCCTTAAGTCAAACTAGACTACTCACTCCTGATGTTACACTATACTACACTGAACACATCTAGGATATCGATGATACGGATGAATTAGAAATCGTCGAGGTTGCCCACAGAAGACTGGCTACCGGAAGAAGAATGATTGGGTTGGGGATTAGGTTCTGGATCTCCATGATCGGAATCGAGATATGAAATTCCTTCAATCTCTTCCGGGTCTTCTTCCTCATCTTCACTCTCAGGCTCCTCAGGTACATCAAGAGGTACCGGCTGCTCTTGGAGCACATTGATGTGGGCGATGGCATCGTCTAGCTCAAGGGTGAGGTCATGGACTTGCTCCTGGAGGAACTCAATAATGGTGTTGCACTAAATGATTAATGTGTCACTCTCAATGATCTGATCCTCTCGGTGAATGATGGTTTCATCCTGCTGTGTGATAACTTCATCTTTAGTAGTGATCGTGGCTTGGAGCTCTTCGATCTGAATAACCTGCCGGTCAATATTTCTGTGATGACTTTGAGCTATGCTGGTCAATTGGTTCATACCGCGATGTTGAAGTATCTGATAGTGGTGCTGTACATTCATGAATTTGATCATAGCACGTACTGTCTCTTCGGCCAGATCTCCCAGCAAATGGCCACAATGTGATACTTGGAAAGTGCACTCGGGATCACGGGAATCCACAGTAGGGAATAGGCCAATAGGATACGCGGCAACTTCTTCTGGATGTTGGTCACAGAAATTATTGATAGCTTCAAGGGCTGCTACTTCTATAGTGTCAACGAAGCGAAAACCAACTACATTAATCTCGATGGGATACCACAGGGAACGAAAAGGATGTTGAGGGATAGTCATCTTCACTCTGCACCGAGGAACACCCTCTTCACCATACTCAACTCCATCATATTGCGGTGGCTCGGTGTAGCAAAATAACTAAAGTGACTCCCACAAAAGACGTGGAAAACCCTCCCAATGCAAGGCATTGGTATGAGCACGTCCCTCGTGGTCCTAAAAGATCTTTGGAAATTCTGCCATCTGAAGCAAGAATTCAAATGGTGAGATTTGAAGGCTTTCAACAATTAGTTGAATAGACTGGGGCGATAAAGGTGAGTTTATATGCATGGAATGGCTGGAATGCGACTACCCTGCCGAGAACTCAACTAAGGCTGCCGCAAGAATCCTATCAAAACTGCACTAGAGATAGACAACACTCTATACGTCCTTAAAAGAAAAGCACATTCAATACACTCACTTTGTTTGATCATGAATTATGCATACACGTACTATTCGACCTCACAACCAGAAACAACTACCAAATATCTTTGGACTTACGTGGTTAATTTTAGTGGCACAATACATACGTCTCTCCCTATAATAACTAGTCGATAAGTCCTGTCCGTCTTAACCTATTAATCATGGTTAATGTACCTGCAGAAAACCACAGTTGTATATCACGAACCTTTCATGCCAGCACATCATGAAAGTGTCCCCAAATATTACTGTTCACTATAGAAACAGTATCTGTACAATTTTTGCCGTACGGACGATGTTAACATACGTCACATTTGCACGTATTCACGGGGGTACCGTATGAAACGGGGGTATGAACAGCGATCACCATACCCTGTGCCTAACCATATACTCCCAATATAATCAACTTATCGTTGGTATACTCGCAGCATCTCAAGGAGGCCACTGCTTGAGAGACAGCGTTCGGTTCGCATCACCGACGGGAAGACCAATCTCTCTCAGTTGGTTGAGGATCCTTACCCTCTTACCTCATCGTCGATTGCGTCATTACAGAATATAAGGTTGATTGTGCTCGAAAGTAAGTTTTTGCAAAAATGTAGTGCTGGAAGTTAGAGTAGTGCTATACACATATATATTAGTAGCCACCTGATAACTCCCATATAAACCCTTAGGGCTTTACGATCTAAGCACCAACCTTAATGAGTCCAACGTAATTTGTAAACTCTTTTGTTAAACAAATTTTTATTCTGAAAACATTTTTAAGAGTTGCTGCAATCTGTAAGCGTAAACCTACAGCTCTGATACCAGCTGTGGCAGAACCGCCTAAATTATTCCGGTTCAAGTGCACAGGCCATCGCTATAGAGGCGATAGGATCTCAACGCACTTCAAACAGAACAACTCATTGGTCTGTCGGGTCACCAGCCGATTCAACCACAGTTACATAGGATTAACGTAGGTTTACCTCGCACGAAGGCAAGTCCAGCATTACAACAGCTCACAACTTTTATACCACAGGATAATTAAACATTATTACATAGAGATTTTATTTCATCCTAGCTAATACACATTTATACAAGTATTATTCAAAAATTCAAGTTTACCAGACAGTATTCAGAGTTAGCAGTGGAATAACAACGCGACTACACCCGTCGTAGAGGTAGGCACCATACTTACCCTAAAGCATGGTGTTACATCGAAGGGTCATTGCCGGCCGGGGACGGATCCCATTCCACGGACCAGCCAAGCGGAACAGTGCCAGGCCAAGTCAGACTATCATCTTTGTGGCAGAACTAACTTGAATTACACTGGCTCAAGCACGCAAGTCCTCTCTCAAGGGCTCCAACGTGCTTCAGACAGTGTAACTCCTTGGCCTATCGGGTAACGTCCCGATAAACCACCGAAAGCAGGATCCAACAAGGTACCTCGCACGAAGGCGAGTCCAGAGATACAATCACCATCATATTTTACATCACAAGCACTTATAAAATAAGAGTTATAAAGTAGCATGAATTCTAGACTGATAAAAGTTATTACAAACCAGATTAACCATTCAAGTTCGTAGCAGCGGAATTCAAAGTACGATAATTATACACGTCGCCAGTATGGACATCATGCTAAGCCATGGCATAACATCACTCGTTATGGTCGGTGTTGGCCGGAGACGGGTCCCACTCCACAGACCAACCATCAGGCAAAGCATAGGGCCAAGGCATGGAAAGAGTAGGGTCTTCAGGGGCATGACCTGAAATAAAATCATATTGCAAGGCTGAGTACTCTAATACTCAGCAAGGCTTACCCGGAATTAGGGTATACTTAGCCCATAACAAGACCATGAAGGTTTTAATAGTGTTTTGGGTCTTGTTTCAGCTGAAAGGCAACAAAGAGTAAATCCTCAATTTCATATTTTAGCTTTCAGTTTCTAGTTCCTTTAATCATTCTAGGTAAGCACCTACAGCTACTCAAGCAAGGTGGACCTTCTTTAAAACATATCTCAGTATTACTCCTCATAAGGTTTCTCTTGTTACTCTATGTGGCAAAAGAGTCAAGCAGTCTCAATCTCCGCGAGAAACGGATGATTCTGAATCGAATTTCAACCCTTGCAAGGTAAACCTAACTCACACGCTTGGAACACTAACAGGTCGTTCCGAAGCAACCGTTTGCCTTTCATTCTGGGTTGTGGAACAATGCCACCACAAGCGACTGTAGGACCATACGCACATCCAATATGCAGGATATATGTCTGTAGCGCGACTAGATGACCGTATTCCCGTCTGCTCTACAGAACGTACTCTCACAGTCGGTGCGTGTAAACATAAAAATAAAAGTCGAGTGGTGGGAGACGAGTCCACTTGCCGGGCTGATTGGTTACTAGGCTTACCGCTTACCATATTTCACGGTATGTGGCTAGTACTTTCAAACGCTTAACTGCCACTACCACACACTGCGACCTTAACCAAATTCATCAACACAGACGGGGTATCCTTATATACTACACATAACCCCGTCCGTCATCCTTATAGTGATTGCAGAATTGTAATCAATCAATTCCTATATCACGTGAGTGACAGAAAATCACTCGACTTTTACTGGTCCTATTAGCATAGCACTAGTCGGACTCAGTTTCTAATATTCAGTACATTGGTTCCTAGGGAGATGCATCTATGGTTTCCAGACAACTCCTAAGAACTTAATGCACAAGTGTATAAATATATAAAGGTAAATTACAGTGTAAATAATATATGGGGTTTATGTCCGGGGCTTGCCTTCACTGGCGGGGCTGGGGTCAGAGATGTTAACAAATTCTTCCAAACTCGGGTTTGGGGCCTGAGTTATTTCTCCGACGATATTCCCGGCGTCTTCAGAGACTTCTCCTTCGGGTTCCGAAAGGATCTGATAACCACCGTCGGCAAGAAACGTCGAGTCTACATGTGATGAAAATGATGGAGTTTAGAAAATGCGTAGATTGTTATTCTACTTCACGATAAAGTTGCAATCCAATAAATATAACATTACATCTAAGCAAACAGCACAATTGCCCTTTACTGGGCAGTCATTTATCGGGTATTAACCCGTTTACCTAGCTTCATTAAGCAACATGGGTAGTAACCCTAACATTTAATTAACTACATGAAGTAGCATGGTTGATTATCTTAAATAATTAAGTTAATTACATTTAACACCTTTATTTATTCGATTAGTTAATTATCTTTAATGACTTTAGGTTATCACTTAATATGGATCTATTTATCAAGTTCTATTTATTTTAGTTGTTTTGCACCTGATCTTGGTTTAAGAATTTGTGGTCATGCTACACTACTCAAGAGTAATATCTCAAAATATTTTCATAATTTTTTATGAACTAGAACTTTGGTTTATGAATTTTTCCTTGAATCTAAACTTAAATTTAGTACTGGAGTTATACTTGGATTCTGACTCTCAAAGTTTTATTTGGATTAATCATGCAGAAGCAAAGCTAAGGTAAAATTTTCAGCTTTAAACTGGAAGGAATGCTTCTAGAATTAAATTATGAACTTTCTAACAATATACAACCAAAAGTACTCAAATTTCTAAGCAAATGAGCAGTAAAGAACTCGAGATTTTTACACAGAGCTATACATGACACATACAACCTAGGTTCCAAATTTCAGCCACAGCACATGCATATAACATGAGATACAAATAAAACATTCATTTCATTGCATATAACGGGGTGTGGCTTGGGAGCATCAGTGAGATGAGGGGAAGCTTCCTAGGGGTTGTAGTGGGCAATGGGAGGTGGACAGCGGCGGCCCACGGCGAGCAGAGAGTCGCCGGAGTGGAGGAAGGAGATGGCGGTGGTGGTCTGAACTCTGGGCGATTGGAGGGCAAACAAGCGAGTGGAATGAGAAGAGAGGAAACAGGTGCTACTCTTGAACTAGAAAAGAGGGGGCGTGCACGGGCAGTGCCACGGCAGTGGCGAGATGGCAGCGGCAGAACCGCTGGACGGCCTGGCACGCGCGCAAGAGGGCCAGGGAGGAGGAGCTAGAGCGGCGCTCGGGTTGGGGGCGACGCGTGGAGCGGCTAGGAGCTGGAGGTGGCGCCGGGGAGCGGCCGAGACTCAGCACATGGCCGGGGAAGTTGCACTGACACCGGCGGAAGAGGAGCAGTGGGCGAAGCAGAGGAGGTGCCAGAGGAGGAAGACGAGGGGAAGAGGTTCGGGGGACCTCGTTGGAATTTACAAAAATCTCAAGGACTGCATTGTAAACTAAATTTTTGCACTGATCCAAAGCTCTAAGGAGGAAATGGTCAAAATAGAAGTTGTAGAACTTTTCAAATCCTACAACTTTGCTTTAGGACTGAAGTCCAAAAACCTAAAGTATACTGCTCTAATTTACACTTTTGCACTCAACTTAAACTTAATAAAGTTTTTGTCCTTAGGAAAGTGAATTTTATGTAATTCTGGGCTTATCTGCAAACACTTATGACTGGTCATGATTACTTTCATTTTTACATTTTAGCCCTTAGTAACTTTGAAAGTTACTTTTACCATTCCACTACTTACATAAAAGGGACTTGTATTTTTGTGAAATTACATAAATGCCCTTATTTTTATAACTTCACTCAAATTTCACACAATTCAAACCATACACAACAATTTTTTCTATTGGCTTGCTCTATTTGACACCTAGGGTGTCACACTCTTGAGTCACGAATGACATACCTGAAAATCATATTACTAGCAAGGCTGAGTATACTAATACTCAGCAAGGCTTACCCGACATTGGGTATACTTAGCCCATAACTAGACTATGATAGATTGAACAGCTCTAGTTTTCTTTTGCTGAAAAGCAACAAAGAGTATGTCCTTACTTTCATAAATTAGCTTTCAGATTCTAGTTTCTTTTAACCATTCTAGGTAAGCACCTATACTACTCAAGCAAGGTAGATATTAAGCATACATCAAAATTATTCCATTAACGGTTACTGTTATTACTCTATGTGGCAGAAGTATCAAGCAGTCTGAATCACCGTGAGAAATGGACGATTCTTGAATCGAATTTCCTAACCTTGCAAGAGATCCTAACTCACACGCTCGGAAACTTTCCTTTCCGGGCAACCATTCCCATCTTATTCCGGGTTGTGGAATAGGGCCACCACAAGCGACTGTAGGACCATACGCACATTCACTGTGCAGGACGTATGTCTACAGCGCAACTGTAAGATCATACTCCCGTCTACTATGCAGAACATACTCCTACACGTCGGTGCGTGTGTGCGACAAAAACCAAAATTCGAGTGGTGGGGTAAGTCCACTTGTCGGGCCAATCAGGTAATAGGCTTACCACGTACCATATTTACGGTATGTGGCTAGTACTTTCAAACACTTGACCACCACTACCACACACTGTGACCTTATCAAACTTAAACCAACATAGACAGGTACCATTCCAAATCATGGTACTACACATAATCCCGTCCGTGACCCTTATAGTGATTGTAAAATAGTAAACAATCAACTCCTATATCGCGCGAGTGACAGGAAATCACTCGACTTCTGCGGATCCTATTAGCATAGCATCTATTCGGTAAGGACTCGGACAAATATTACATAGGTTCCTAGGTTTCATGCAACTAGGGTTTCATATCAACTCCTAGCACTTAATGCACAAGATAGATATATAGCAACATAAGATCATAATTTTTAAAATACTGGTTTATGCACCGGGGCTTGCCTTCTTGGGTGGGGCTGGGGTTAGGAATGTCAACAACTTCCGAACTTTGGTTTGGGGCTTCAGTAAGATCCTCGGCGATGTTCACTAGATCTTCAGAAATACCCTGCTCGGGTTCCGGGACTAACTCGTAAGTTCCGTCTTCAAGCGTTGTTGATTCTACATGATATGCAATGATTAGAATTAAGTGATTTATTAAGTCAATACTTTCCTTCACAATAAAGTTGCAATCCAATAACTCACATTCAAAGCATCACAAAGCAAGGATTTGAATTCCAAGAATTTCAACTTACTTATGGTACACTAAACCAATTAACTCTACTAGCATGATAATTAATTTCTATAGCTTCAAGCATAGGAGCACTGAGGTTAGGAATTTAACTACACATACCTAAAGTTAATACAAGACTTCTGTTAATTTTTCATATTTTTAAACCTAACAGAATAGTAGTATAAAAATGGAAAAATTCAAACTTAAGATAAGAATTTTTATTTTTAGTTTGAAAACTACAAAGTCTCTAGATTTAAATTTTTATAAGTAGGTTTATTTTTATCAGATAAGCTTGACATAAATTTTTCATAAATTTTTGAATGCAGAAACTAAGTTATTTGAATTAAATACAAATTTCAATTTAAAATCAAAACCTTACGTTAAATAGTGCTATAAAATTATTAAAAATTTACTATGAATTACTCAATATCAGAAGAACACATGGTGAAAAGATTTAGGCATGAAAGCATCAGTAACATGCTTGAATAAATTTACTTCATTTCAAGCTTACTTTGCACAAATTTAAATGACTTCAAGTTAGAGTGCAGTACTAATGGTGAAATTTGCACACAAGTTTACACATATCACATACAAGTTGCATACCAAAAATTACATGAAATAAAGCTAACATGTAAATGATACTTAAAAGATTCACTTTTGATAGAGTTTAAAATAGAACTTAAAATATTAAGTTTCAAACTAAACTTTAGAAACAAAAGTTGTAGAAATAGACTCATAGAGTATAATAGAACTGGTTTGACAATTTTTAGAATTTTCTACAAATTTCTATCAATTTTCAAAACTGGCTGATTTGAATTGAGGGGGTACTAATATTTTGCAGTGAAGATCCTAGAAAGAAAAGAAGGTCTGCAATTAGGTCCCTGGCCAGTTTGAACCGAGGGACAGCAACAGCGGCGATCAAATTCTGGCGAGGATGATCACCGACGGCGAGGGGAAAGTGGGGGAAAAGATTCAGGAGCTCACGGCGAGCTCGGGGGTGACCGGAATCGATGAAAGAAATTGCGGAGATGGTGGTTCGACGGAGGACCGAGCCGGCGCAGCGAGGTCCCGAGGCGGCGGCGGCGTTCCGGCGGCCAGAGTGCAGGAAGGCGGCGAAGCAGTGGCTAGGAAGCTTCCACGCATAGATGTAGTGCTGGTGGTGAGCTCGGTGAAGGCCAAGAGGGGGCGGAGCGGCGGGACGACGGTGAGGCCAAGCAGCGGCAATGGACAGAACAGCCGCCGTGGCGTTCTAGTGGCAATAATCTAAATCTTTCTGAGGGCCTGGCTGCAAGATTCTAGTCCCTCCCTTCTATTCAAATCCCTAATTTTTGAAAATTTGTAGGAAATGGTAGAAAATTTATAAAAATGTCAAACAAGTTTTGTTTGAATCCTTGTACTAAACCCTGCAACTTCTATGTTATGATCATAAGCTGAATCTATTTATTTTATGGTGTAGATTAAATAGTAGAAAGTGAGTGCTTTAATTAGATCTTTTGATTCATAGATGTTATGTAGTTGAAATTTGAAACATAGAATGTATGTCACATAAATAGCTTTGTGTAAAATTTGTAGACCCAGAACTATTGTCTAACTAGGATGTTTAAATTTTCTTGCTTTATGTTGATGAAAGCTTTAAGATTTATTCAAGGATAAATCTGTTAGTATTTGTAGCTGAACATTTTACCTTAGCTTGTTTCAACATGTGTAACTCATGGTAAAAGTTTGAGGACCAGTATCATAGGTTAGACTAAGATATATATTTAAGCTTAGATTCAAAGATAATTCATGAATAATAGTTTTGGTTTATGAAAATTTATGAAATTAAATTAGAGTGTTACATTTGAGTAGTGTAATACGTTCACAAAATTTCAGCAAAAAATCTTTTGTAGAACTTCTGATATAAATAGATATTAATATCACAATGCTGTTTTTGTTTATTTTATAGCATAATTTCTATAGGGATAAAAATCTTTATAAAATCAAAGTAGCTTAGATTCAGATCATCCTTTTCCTAGTAAAATTTTTATCCTTAGGTTTTTAGTAGATCAAACTAGAAAAATAGTTCATTATATAAATGTTGTTTGATTGAATTAATTATTCTGATTGCTATGCTGCATGAAATGTTCTAAAAATTTTATGATAAGCTTATTTCAATTAGACCTATTGATACTAATTTTTGTAACATTAATAATTACTCCTGACTTAGGGTTTTAATATTGGATCAAAAATAGAGGTTTTTAATAATAATAACCCTTTTGCTTAAAAAGACCATTAGTCTAATTGATAAGGTAAACTAATAATGTTTAAGGGAATTGGTTAGATAAATTAGGATCTTTTCCAATGCTACTTAATGTAATTAGCTTAGTTGCTTAGAGTAACTCAACATGTCATTTAATGCAATTAGGTAATTATGTTTATACTCGATAAATGATTGCCCAGCATGAGAATAGATGATATGTTTGCTAAATAGAATGTTTGTTTATTAGGTTGCAACTTTATCGTGAAATGAAATGGAAGTGTATGCATTTCCTCAACTGTGATTGTGGTAGAACCAACCTGAATTATACCGGCTCAAGTACGCGAGTCCACTCCCGAGGGCTCCAACGTGCTTCAAACGGTATAATCCCTTGGCCTGTCGGGTAACGTCCCGATAAACCACCGATACACAGGATCAAATAAGGTTACCTCACACGAAGGTGAGTCCAGAGATATAGTCACCATTATATTTTACATCACAGAGAATTACATTACAAGGGTTTCCAACAATAGTACGACGTTTCAAATTTAGAGAAAACATTACAACTGCTAAAGTTATGGTTTTTGGCAGCGGAAAACATACGCGATGATTACAACACGTCGTCAAGACGGATGTCATGCTAAGCCCGGGCATGACATCACTTGGTATCATCAGTGTTGGCCGGGGACGGATCCCATTCCACGGACCAACCTTCTGGAAGAGCACAGGGCCAAGGCAGGGGAAGAGTAGGGTCTTCAAGGACTATACCTGAAAAACATGTAACTAGCAAGACTGAGTATACTAATACTCAGCAAGGCTTACCCGTTCATGGTATACATAGCTATGTAACTAGACTTATGAAGGCTTATAATAGTTCTGGGTTTAGTTTCAGCTGAAAAGCAACTAAGAGTAGATCCTTATTTTCAACTTTTAGCTTTCAAGTTCTATGTGATTATCCATTCTAGATAAGCACTTATAACTAAGCAAGCAAGGTAGAGCTCTTTATATCAACCATCAGCATTACTCATCATATAGTTGCTCTGTGTGATAAAGGGATCAAGCAGTCTCAATCATCGTAAGAAGCGGACGATTCTAAATCGAATTTTCAACCTTGCAAGGTAAACCTAACTCACACGCTTGGAACATCCAACGATTGTTCCGAAGCAACCGTTTGCCTTTCATTCTGACTCATGGATAGGTCCACCACAAGCGACTGCAGGACCATACGCACTTCCAAAGTGCAGGACGTACGTCTGTAGCGTGACTACAAAACCCGTACTCCTAGTTGCCCTTGCAACACGTATTCCCACACGTCGAACTTAAGTAACCAGAAGAAGCAAGACGAGTGGTGGGAGGTATGTCCACTCCTCGGGCCGATTGGCTACTAGGCTTACCGCTTACCCAAAACTCACGGCATGTGGTTAGTACTTTCAAACGCTTAACCCCGATCGGCACACACCACGACCTTATCAATTTCAACAACACAGACGGGGTATCACCTCAACCATGATACCTTACATTCTTCCCGTCCGTCATCCTTATAGTGATTGCAGGAATATAAACATTAAAACTCCTATATCGCGCGAGTGACAGGAAATCACCCGACTTTTACCGGTCCTATTAGCATAGCAGCTAGTCGGACTCAAGTGCTACTATTCAATACATTGGTTCCTAGGGAAAATGCAACTAGGGTTTCAAGCAATTTCTAAGAACTTAATGCATAGAATACGTAAATAGATATAGATTGCAGTGTAATTAAAATAGTGGGTTATGTCCGGAGCTTGCCTTTACTGGTGGGGCTGAAGTCAGAGATGTTAGCATCATTATCTCCCGAACTTTGGTTCGGGACTTCCGATAATCCCTTGGTGACATTCATTTGGTCTTCAGGAACATCCTCTGCAGACTCCTGGGAGATCTTGTAGGTACCGTCTGTGGAAGTAGTCGTATCTACATGCAATGCAACATTACATTCAAAGTGTGCACATAAAACTATCTTACTTCACAATAAAGTTGCAATCCAACACTCATTTAACATACCACTCATATAACAACCAGAAAGATCTGAACTAAACCTAGACAGAGCTATAGGGGAACAACTAATTAGAATCAGCTACTTGTTGAGGGTTACAACAGAGCCGATTGGAAACAACGGGGGTTTAGCTAATTGATGTGCTTAGGTCGTGCCTAACAGAGGCGTGTCTATTGTGTTAGCTTATTGATCTAGGGTTGTGTACTTTGGTCTGTGTAGCCGATTGATAGGTGCACCAGGTTCCTAATTGATTGATGAAAGCATCGATTACTTTGGCAGAAGGATGATTCCTAAAGAAGTTGTCTTAAGTGTTATTCTAGGTAACTAGGTGTGGTTGTATCGACTCGATTACGTCAGCACAACTATTGAGTGACGTACAGCCGATTGGAGTATGGTTAAGGGTGTGTGACCAATAGATATATAGCCGATCTCTCAGTCGATAAATCGGCTGATAGAAGTGTGTGGATAAGGATGGGAAAACTAAGGATTGATCGGCCATAACCGATATGGACAACAACTAGAATCGGCTTGGATCGGCCGATAGCAAGAGTCCTAAGATTGTGTGTGCATCTCCGATACATCGACTATGTGTAGCCGATGTAGGACAGAACAAAAGAGTTGTATCGGCGGTAGCCGATATTAGAAAGATAACAACCGTATCAGCTAACCAACCGATGGTAGAAACATATCAAAAGAAATGCATCGGTTGACAGTTGTTACATAGAAACATCATAGACTCAAGGGAAACGGATGTTTAGTGGCTGAGCTGATAGCCGACGCTGAAACATAGCTGCCGAGATGTATTAGCTGAGCAGCAGATACACACAAACTAACAGGGATTCTTTTACGAAAAGGATCTTAAGGAAACGGCAATCAAGACAAGGTTAAAGTCTTGATGGCAGGGATAAGAGCACTCATATGAAAGGATTAACTACATCACACATCTCTATTTAAGACATATATTCTATGGCTTACTTTTCAGCTATAACACAAGCATACAATATAAAGCAAAATAAAACATTCATTCCCTAACATTTGACCTAGACCACACATCAAAGACTTTTAACTCATGATCATAACATATAACTTGTAGATTTTGACCTAAGGATTCAAACAAAAATGATTTTGTATTTTTATGAACTTCTTATGAAAATCTATGAAATGTAGAAGTTCACTGAGTTGAAATAAAGAAAGCTCTGGAAATCTTACAAAAAACACCCTAGAACTTTCTAAACCAAAGCAATTAAGTCCCTGGTCGGAGGAAAACAGAGAACGGAAAGATAACGACGATATTCCGGCAAAGGAGTCGCTGGCATTAAGAAGATTCAGTGAATCAGGGAAAACCTTGGGGTAGCCTTGGTTGTGAAGAAGAACAGATGGAAAGTGAAGTCCCGTGGTGAAAAGGATTGGCGACGAGAAGTACTCGACGGTGACGAGATTCCGTGGGTGACGAAGAAGTTTGCCGGGAATTGTAGTGGGTGGAAGGTAACCGGAGAGATATTCCTCACGTGATCCGTGGCGATGATAGTCGGCTTTGCCATGGCGATGATGTTCTGGTATTCAGGGATCGAAGAGACTCGATGGGGGTTCAGGGGTTTCTTCGAGGTGTTGAGGTTTTGCTCGGCGATCGATGAGGAATGGGAGTTGCTGGATGTCGTGGACCATGGGATGAGACGATAACCGATAAGGATGGGAAAACTAAGGATTGATCGGCCATAACCGATATGGACAACAACTAGAATCGGCTTGGATCGGCCGATAGCAAGAGTCCTAAGATTGTGTGTGCATCTCCGATACATCGACTATGTGTAGCCGATGTAGGACAGAACAAAAGAGTTGTATCGGCGGTAGCCGATATTAGAAAGATAACAACCGTATCAGCTAACCAACCGATGGTAGAAACATATCAAAAGAAATGCATCGGTTGACAGTTGTTACATAGAAACATCATAGACTCAAGGGAAACGGATGCTTAGTGGCTGAGCTGATAGCCGACGCTGAAACATAGCTGCCGAGATGTATTAGCTGAGCAGCAGATACACACAAACTAACAGGGATCCTTTTACGAAAAGGATCTTAAGGAAACGGCAATCAAGACAAGGTTAAAGTCTTGATGGCAGGGATAAGAGCACTCATATGAAAGGATTAACTAAACATCACACATCTCTATTTAAGACATATATTCTATGGCTTACTTTTCAGCTATAACACAAGCATACAATATAAAGCAAAATAAAACATTCATTCCCTAACATTTGACCTAGACCACACATCAAAGACTTTTAACTCATGATCATAACATACAACTTGTAGATTTTGACCTAAGGATTCAAACAAAACTGATTTTGTATTTTTATGAACTTCTTATGAAAATCTATGAAATGTAGAAGTTCACTGAGTTGAAATAAAGAAAGCTCTGGAAATCTTACAAAAAACACCCTAGAACTTTCTAAACCAAAACAATTAAGTCCCTGGTCGGAGGAAAACAGAGAATGGAAAGATAACAACGATATTCCGGCAAAGGAGTCGCCGGCATTAAGAAGATTCAGTGAATCAGGGAAAACCTTGGGGTAGCCTTGGTTGTGAAGAAGAACAGATGGAAAGTGAAGTCCCGTGGTGAAAAGGATTGGCGATGAGAAGTACTCGACGGTGACGAGATTCCGTGGGTGACGAAGAAGTTTGCCGGGAATTGTAGTGGGTGGAAGGTAACCGGAGAGATATTCCTCACGTGATCCGTGGCGATGATAGTCGGCTTTGCCACGGCGATGATGTTCCGGTATTCAGGGATCGAAGAGACTCGATGGGGGTTCAGGGGTTTCTTCGAGGTTTTGAGGTTTTGCTCGGCGATCGATGAGGAATAGGAGTTGCTGGATGTCGTGGACCATGGGATGAGACGATAGAGTCGGATTAGTTCGCTATGCCCACTTCTCTGCGAACCTTAGGGTTTTCCTGCTTACGGTTTGAACTTCCTCTGCTCACGCACGTGTGCCACTGAAACACGGCCGGCACACCTGCCTCTATTGTTCCTTTGCTCCCTTGCGTGTGCTTCTACCGTACACACGTCCGTTCCTCGCTACTCCTCTTCCTCCTCATCTGCTGGACCCGCGTTCGCCTCGGCCTTGTCGCACCGCACCTGCGCACCGTTGCTCAGCACTGTGACAGTCCATATACTTGTAATGCTAGACATATATTTTTTAGTGTGAAATATGTGTTTGTTAGTATAAAGCTCATGTGTGTTTATGTGAA
This sequence comes from Panicum hallii, assembly GCF_002211085.1. Taxonomy (NCBI): domain Eukaryota; kingdom Viridiplantae; phylum Streptophyta; class Magnoliopsida; order Poales; family Poaceae; genus Panicum; species Panicum hallii. The sequence goes on along the minus strand of NW_020356226.1, from coordinate 30,895 downwards.
GCTTTTGAAAATTTAAAGTGGCAGTAAAAAGGGTATTTTTGTAATTACAGAAAAACCTAGGGTTGTTTTCGCAAAATATATTTGGGGAAGGATAATTTCAAAATAAGTGAAAGGTGGTTTTGTAAACATGTTTTTCTTATTTTATCCCTTGTAAAAAAAATATATTTATCCAAAAGTTTCATCTGAAATGCGTGTGTTGAAATATGTAAAAATTTTTGGTTAAAGTGGTGAAAATAAGGATATTTGTGTAATTTTATAAAAGTACAAGTCCTTTTATGCAAGTATTTGATTTACAAAAGTAACTTTCAAAGTTACTCAGTACTAAAGTGTAAAAGATGCAAGTCATCATGAAATGTCTATCCAATCATTATGACGAGTCTATCACGTCATCATAACATGTCATAAATGCTTGCATTTAGATCCTGAATTTTATAAAGTTTCATTCTTTAGGACAAAAGAAATTCAAATCCAACTTTTGTTCAAAATTTAATGTGTAAAGATGTAAGTTTTGAGTTTTTGAACTTGGGCCCTAAAGCAATGTTGTAGAGTTTGAAAAACTCTCCAACTTTCGTTTTGGGCATTTCTTATTCGGGTTTTAGATTGATGGGAAATTTTGCTTTACAGAAAGGTCCCTACAATTTTCTGAAATTGCGCAAAAGTCCTTGGGGAAATCCATTCCTCCTTCTTCACTCTCTATTTCCTTTTCTATTTGGCTTTCTTCTTCTTTTACTGGCAGCGATAGCTCTCTCTCTCCCTTATCTCCTTCCCAGCCACTCCTTTGCTTCATCCACCGGCTCGGCACAGTGGCAAGCAGCAGGAGCGGAGCAAGCAGCGTGGCTCGGCCGGTGGGCGAGCGGCGCAGCTACGGCGGCTCGGCAAGCGAGCGCAGAGGCGGGCGCCAGCGCGGGAGCCGGAGCAGAGGGCGCCAGCGCAGGCGGGCCCGGGGCGGCGGCTCAGGCGCTAGCTGCGGCTCAGCCGGTGGCAGGGCGCAGGCGTGCGGCGAGCGGCTCGGCGCGCAGGCAGGCAGAGCGCGCGGCAGGCGCCAGGCAGCGCAGCCCAGGCGGGGCGCGAGCGCGGCCCAGGCAGTGGCGCAAGCAGGGGCCCAAGCGGCGGGCTGTGGCAGAACCAACCTGAATTATACCGGCTCAAGTACGCGAGTCCAATCCTGAGGGCTCCAACGTGCTTCAAACGGTATAATCCCTTGGCCTGTCGGGTAACGTCCCGATAAACCACCGATACACAGGATCAAATAAGGTTACCTCACACGAAGGTGAGTCCAGAGATACAATCACCATCATATTTTACATCACAGAGGATTACATGACAAGAGTTTCCAAAAGCAGTACGAAGTTTCAAATCTAGAGAAATCATTACAAACTGTTAAAGTTATAGTTTTTGGCAGCGGAAAACATACGCGATGATCTACAGCATGTCGTCAAGACGGATGTCATGCTAAGCCCGGGCACGACATCCTTCGATATCACCAGTGCTGGCCGGGGACGGATCCCATTCCACGGACCAATCATCTGGAAGAGCACAGGGCCATGACAGGGAAAGAGTAGAGTCCTCAAAGGCTTTACCTGAAAAACATAAAGCTAGCAAGGCTGAGTATACTAATACTCAGCAAGGCTTACCCGGGATTGGGTATACTTTAGCCCATAACTAGACTCATGAAGGCATTGTGAGGGCTCTGGGTTTATTTTCAGCTGAAAAGCAACAAAGAGTATGAACTACTTTCAAGTTTTAGCCTTCATCTTCTAGTTGAGTATTTATTCTAGATTAGCACCTACACTAAGCAAGCAAGGTAGTGATTATCATCCATCAAGATTATCCATCATTAGTTCCACTTCTTACTCAATGTGGTAAAAGGGATAAGCAGTCTCAATCCTCGTGAGAGGCGGACGATTCGAATCGAATTTAACCTTGCAAGGTAAACCTAACACACACGCTTGGAAGATCCAACGATCGTTCCGAAGCAACCGTTTGCCTTTCATTCCGGGTCGTGGATCAGGTCCACCACAAGCGACTGTAGGACCGTACGCACACCCAATGTGTGCAGGACATACGTCTGTAGCGCGACTGCAAAACCCGTATTCCTGTCTGCCTTGCAGAACGTACTCCCACACGTCGGTGCGTGTGAACATAACATAAAATCGAGTGGTGGGAGGTATGTCCACTTGCCGGGCCGATTGGCTACTAGGCTTACCGCTTACCATATTTCGCGGCATGTGGCTAGTACTTTCAAAAACTTAGCCACCACTACCACACATTTCGACCTTAAAGCTTTTATCAAAACAGACAGGGTAAACTTTCAGGTCATGATACAACACATGACCCTGTCCGTCATCCTTATAGTGGTTGCAGAATAGTAAACATGCAACTCCTATATCGCGCGAGTGACAGGAAATCACTCGACTTCTACCGGTCCTATTAGCGGAGCATCTATCCGATAAGGACTCGGGAGCATTACATTGGATTCCTAGGATTCATGCATCTAGGGTTTCATTACAACTCCTAGACTTAGTGCAAGGTATAATATAATAGACATAGATTGCAGTGTAAATAAAGTAGTGGGATATGTCCGGGGCTTGCCTTTACTGGTGGGTCTGAAGTCAGTAAGTCAACATCTTCCGAACTTTGGTTCGGGGCTTCAGATACTCCTTTGGTGATATTCATTTGGTCTTCAGGAACATCCTCCGTAGACTCCGGGGAGATCTCGTAGGTACTGTTGCCGAAGTAATCGTATCTACATGCAATGCAACATTTCATTCTTGTGTACATAAAACTACCTTACTTCACAATTCAATTGCAAACCAGCATTCATACAACATACTAGTCACATATCAATCAGAAAGATCGGAACTAAACTTAGATAGAGTTTTAAGAGGACAACCAATTAAGATCAGCTACTTGTTGAGGGTTACAACAGAGCTGATTGGAAACAGCGAGGGTTTAGCTGATTGACGATTGCATCGGGTTCTTAGACGATCGATGGAAGCATCGATTACTTCAACAGAGGGATGATTCAAGTGTTATTCTAGGTAACTAGGTGTGGTTGTGTCGGCTCGGTTACGTCAGCACAACAATTGAGTGACGTACAGCCGATGGGAGTGTGGTTGAGGGTGTGTGGCCGATAGATATATAGTCGATCTCTCAGTCGATAAATCGGCTGATAGAAGTGTGTGGATATGGATGGGGAAACTAAGGATTGATCGACCATATTTGACCGATACGGAAAACGACTAGAATCGGCTTGGATCGGCCGATAGCAAGAACCCTAAGATTGTGTATACACCTTTGATATATCGATTATATGCAGTCGATGTAGGTCAGAACAAAGGAATTGTATCGACAGCAGCCGACACAAGAAGGATAACAACCGTATCAACTAATCAGCCGATGGTAGAAACATATTACAAGAAAAGCATCGGTTGACAGTTGTTATATGGAAACATCATAGACTTAACGAAAACGGATGCTAAGTGGCTGGGTTGATAACCTAACACTGAAGCATAGCTGTCGAGATGTTTTGGCTAAGCAGCAGATACACATGGACTAACAGGAATCCTTATACGAAAAAGGGTCTTAAGAAGGTTGCAATCAAGACGAGAACAATGTCTTGATGGCAGGGATATGAGCTCTAGGGTGATAGGATTAACTAACTTCCACACTTCTCCACTTTAAACATACACCCTATACTTTATCTTCCAACTATAACACATGCATACAATATAAGGTACAAACAAAGCATTCATTCCCTAACATTCAACCTAGACCACAATTCAAGACTTTCAATCAAGATTACAACATAAAACTTGTAGGTTTTGACTTAGAGTTTCAAACAAAACTGATTTTGCATTTTTATGAACTTCCTGCGAAAACCTATGAAATGTAGAAGTTCATCGATTTGAAATACAGCAAGCTTTGGAAATTTTACAAAGAACACCCTAGAAATTTCTAAAACGAAGCAATCAAGTCCCTGGTCCGGGAAAATAGATAACAGGAAGTTAACGGCGATATTCCGGCAAAGGAATCGCCGGCATTAAAAATATCTAGCAAAACAGGGCAAACCTTGGGTAGCCTTGGTTATGAAGGGGAACACGCGGAACGTGAATTCTCGCGGTGAACATGATTGGCGATAAGATGAGCTTGACGATGACGTGAATTCTCGCGGTTGATGAAGAAGTTTGCCGGGCAGGGTTGCCGTGCTTGGTTGCATCGAAGCTCCTCCGAGCTCGTCACGCCTAACTGCCGCCTTCACTCCACAACTCCTCCTTCCGACTCGCCTCGCCATAACCGTCACCTTCGATTTGCCTCCTCTTCTTCCAGCTTGCTGTCCCTCGTGCATCTCACGCGCGAGCGAGCTCGCGTCCTCGACACGATCACTCTTGCACCATCAGAGATCACCGGGGCGTAGTTAGGGTCGATGCCATCACGTTCTCGCATCTCGCGCAGAAACCTTCCATCGCAACTCCTTCTGCGCGTGCCGTTGCTCGGCACGTCGCACTCCAACACTATCTGCTCGTGCCCGTGGGTTCGTTCTGCTCCGGCCACTCAACACCAGCCCATACTGCCAACTCCTACGCGCCACCACGCGCATGCTTGCGCCACTCGCTCGGCATCGCCCACGAACCACTCCTGTGCCGCTGCCGTGCACGCCTGCTGCCTCACCCGCGCGCCTGGGCCACTTCGCGCGTCACTGCTCACTCCGGGTTGCTCGCCTCCACCCGGGTCTCGCACTTGCTGCGCTCGCACGCGTCCTGCACGCCATTGCTCGCTCAGGGCCGCTCGCATCCAGTGCATCCGTGCCGCAACCGCACGCTGCCACACCGGTTCTCTTCTGCTCGCGTGCCGCCACACCGCGAGCTTCGCCCTAGCGCCGCTTGGTTCGCATGCCGCTCACGCGTTTGTTCCACGCCTCCCACACGCCCGCGCAGCGCTCGCGCCAACCGCAGCGAGTCCCTGTGTCACCAGTCCTTTGCCATTCTCCTCCGTCCAAGCCCGGCGCCGTCCCCTGGTTCTGTCTCCGTGCTCCAACACCACCATGCGCCGTTGCTTGGCTCTGCTGGCGCCCGCGTGCTGTCGCCTGCGCTCGGTCCACACCAGCCGAGTCACCCCCGCGTGCTGCGCTTACTCCTGCTGCACCACCAGCCCGCTCGGACCACCGTCAGACCGCGCCGCTCACCCCCCTTGCGCCCTGCGCGCCACCTCCGCGAGCCGTCCGCGCGCTTCACTCCAGCGCTGCCAGCTTCGCATCGGGCCCCTCCGCGCACGCGTGCCCTGCGCACGCGCGCCTGCTCCCGCGAGCCGGCAGCGCCACCAGCACGCCTTCGCTCGCCGCGTGCACGCCGCGGCCACGAGTCGCCCGCACCACCAGCGCCTCCCGCCTCCAGCCGCGCGCCTCCAGCTCCCGCACGCGCTTGGGCCGCCGCTCGCCTGCGCGAGCCGCTTCGGCTCCCACGCGCTGCCGGCCGCGCAGTGCCCCGCGTTGGCTCGCCCGCAGCCGCCGCGCTTGGGCCGCCGCTCGCCTGCCGCCGCCCCTGTGCGCCTGCTGCCGCGCGAGCCCGGCTCGCCTACCGCGCTAGCGCCCGCCCGCGCCTGAGCCTGGCGCCGCGCTCGGGCCCCTGCGCTCGCCTGTGGCCTGCTCGGTCGGTAGGGGAAAAAGAAAAGGGGAAGAACAGGATGGGGATAAGGATTGGGGCAGAGAACAGACGCCGGCAGTGAGGAAAAAGAAAGGCGCCAGTGAGAAGGAACAGAGGAGAAGGGGAAAAGTGATTTCCCAACGACTTTTGCGCAATTTCAGAGGACTGCAGGGACCTATTTGTAAAACGAAATTTCCCATTGATTTAAAACCCTAATGAATAAATGCCCAAAATGAAAGTTGGAGAGTTTTTCAAACTCTACAACATTGCTTTAGGGCTCAAGTTCAAAAGCTCAAAACTTATATTTTTACACGTGAATCTTTGAATAAAAGTCGGAATTGAATTGCTTTTGTCCTAAAAGTGTAATTTTATAAAATTCAGGACTTAAATGCAAGCATTTATGGCACGTCATAATGACGGGATAGACTCGTCATTATGAGTGGATAAACATATCATGATGACTTGCACTTTTACACTTTAGTCCTGAGTAATTTTGAAAGTTACTTTTGTAAATCAGAAACTTGCATAAAAGGACTTGTACTTTTATAAAATTACGTAAACACCCTTAATTTTTACCATTTTACCCAAAATTTTTACACAATTCAACACTTGCATTGCTAATGCAACTTTTGGATAAATATATATATATATATATTTTTACAAGGGATAAATAAGAAAAGCATATTTACAAAACCATCCTCTGCTCATTTTGAAATTACCTTTATCTAGGTACATTTTGCAAAAACAACCCTAAGTTTTTCTGTAATTACAAAAATACCCTTTTTACTGGCACTTTAAATTTTCAAAAGCTTCGCACAAACACACATAAGCTTTATACAAACAAACACATATTTCACACTAACAAAATGTATCTAGTATTGCAAATACACGAACCGTCACACGGGCGGCTCCAGGCGTAGCGCGGGCCGGCGGCGCGCGGAGCGCAGAGTGGCTCAGGCACGCGTGAGCTGGCGGTGGTTGGGCGAGTGGCGCCAGAACGGGGCGCGCTGGAGCGGGCTCGTGGTCGCGGCTCAGGCGGCTGTGGGAGCTAGCGCAGGTGAAACCACGGCGCAGGAGTAGCAGGGAGCGGCGGCTCGAGTGAGCGCAGGAGGAGGTGCGATGCATGCTGGTGGTGCACGCTGGAGTGCAGGCGCTGGAGCGGCAGAAACATGGGTGGCGCCGAGCGGGTGGCGCGAGCGTGCGCGCGGTGGCGCGCGGGAGTTGGCGGTGTGGGCAGGTGTTGAGCGGCAAGCGGAGCGGAGTCGGGGCGTTGGGCCAGTGCAGGCGTGCGTTTGCGGCTCGAAGCGAGCGCGCGTGACGCGGGAACAGGCGTTGGAGCAAGCACGGTGCAGATGCAGCCGGCGTAGGCGTGTGAGCGCAGAAGCAGGACCCGAGCGGAGGCGAACGGCCCGGAGCGAACAGTGGCACGCAGGGCGGATTCAGACGCGTGAGCAGCAGCGCGATGCGGGCCAAGGACCCGCGCAGATGGAGATGAGGCGTGGCGGCTCGGGGCAGACCCACACGTTGGGCAACGAGGCCGTGCACGGCAGTAGCTTGGCGAGGACGGCCGCGGAGGGACCTGCGATGCAGCAAGGCCGAAGCAAGCGCGGGACCGGCAACAGGAGAAAGAGGAGGAGCTGTGCATGATAACGACGAGCAATTGCGCGATGTGCAGGGTGTGCAGGGAAGTCACGCGCAGAGGCAGAGGTGGCAAATATGGCGCGGCGAGATCGGAAAGAGAAGCTGCGCAACTGCACGAGGCGGTCGGAGGCGCAGAATCTGGTGTAGGAGGTGGCTGAGTGCCGAGGTGCAGCCAGGCACGACGAGCTCCCCTCATCCATGCGAAGGTTGAAGCAGGAGCAACGCGACGCGGGTCAGACGCGCGACGCAGGACTGACGGCCGGCTCGATTTGTTTCCGCAGGCTCGTGCGTAAGCAAAGCAATCGACCACGCGCATGCCAGCTGGGGGCCGTTGGTGCGGGAGCAGAGCAGAAGCGGCGTACCGGAGGTGCGATCAAGCGCGGCAATCCTACAGGAAGCTGCGCGGGTGTGCCGGCCGTGTTTCAGTGGCACACGTGCGTCAGCAGAGGAAGTTCAACCCGTGAGCAAGAAAACCCTGAGGTTCGCGGAGGAGATGGCATAGCGAGCCGATCCGGCTCCATTGTCTCGTCCCATGGTCCACGACATCCAACAGTTCTTACCCCTCGTGGATCGCTTAACCGCTATCACCACGAATCACCACGGAGACTACTCCTTCGGCCATCTTCCACCCACTACAACCATTCCCGGCAAACTCCTTCGTCATCCACGGAGTCTCGTCATCGTCGAGCTTTTCTCTTCGCCGATCCTATCGCCATGGGACTTCACTTTCCGCTTGTTCTTCTCCACAACCAAGGTTTGCCCTAACCTACTGAATCTTCTTAATGCCGGCGACTCCTTTGCCGGAATATCGTCGTTAACTTCCTGTTATCTGTTTTCCCGGACCAGGGACTTAATTGCTTTAATTTAGAAAGTTCTAGGGTGTTTTCTGTAAGATTTCCAGAACTTTCTTTATTTCAAATCAATGAACTCCTACATTTTATAGATTTTTGTAAGGAGTTCATAAAAATACAAAATTAGTTTTGTTGGAAACCCTAGGTCAAAATCTACAAGTTGTATGTTATGATCATGAGTTAAAAGTCTTTGATGTGTGGTCTAGGTCAAATGTTAGGGAATGAATGTTTTATTGTGCTTTATATTGTATGCTTGTATTATGGCTGAAAAGTAAGCCATAGAATATATGTCTTAAATAGAGATGTGTGATGTTTAGTTAATCCTTTCATATGAGTGCTCTTATCCCTGCCATCAAGACTTTAACCTTGTCTTGATTGCCGTTTCCTTAAGATCCTTTTCGTAAAAGGATCCCTGTTAGTTTGTATGTATTTGCTGCTTAGCTAATACTTCTCGACAGCTATGCTTCAGTGTCAGGTTATCAACCCAGCCACTTAGCATCTGTTTTCTTTGAGCCTATGATGTTTCTGTGTAACAGCTGTCAGCCGATACATTTCTTTTGATATGTTTCTACCATCGGCTGGTTAGCTGATACGGTTGTTATCCTTCTTATACCGGCTACTGTCGATACAATTCCTTTGTTCTGTCCTACATCGGCTGCACCTAGACGATGTATCGGAGTTGCACCAAGCCGATTCTAGTTGTTTTCCATATCGATCAAATGTGGTCGATCAATCCTTTGTTTTCCCCATCCCTCTGCTGAAGTAATCGATGCTTTCATCGATCATCTAGGAACCTGATGCACTCATCAATCGGCTAAACCCCTGTTGTTCCAATCGGCTCTGTTGTAATCTTCAACAAGTAGCCAATCCTAATTAGATGTCCTCTTAAAGCTCTATCTAAGTGTAGTTTCAGATCTTTTTGGTTGTTATGTAAGTAATATGTTAAATGAGTGTTGAATTGCAACTTTGTTGTGAAGTAAAGTAGCTTTATGTGCACACTTTGAATGCAATATTGCATTGCATGTAGATACGACTACTTCTGCAAGCAGTACCTACGAGATCTCCCCGGAGTCTATAGAGGATGTTTCTGAAGACCAAATGAACATCACCAAAGGATTATCTGAAGCCCCGAACCAAAGTTCGGAAGATATTGACATTTCTGACTTCAGCCCCACCAGTAAAGGCAAGCCCCGGACATAACCCACTATTTTAGTTACACTGCAATCTATATCTATTTACGTATTCTATGCATTAAGTTCTTAAGAATTGCTTGAAACCCTAGTTGCATTTCCCTAGGAACCAATGTATTGAGTAGTAGCACTTGAGTCCGACTAGCTGCTATGCTAATAGGACCGGTAGAAGTCGGGTGATTTCCTGTCACTCGCGCGATATAGGAATTGTAATGTTTACATTCCTGTACCACTATAAGGATGACGGACGGGAGTTACATGAGGTATCATGGTTGAGATGATACCCCGTCTGTGTTGTTGAACTTGATAAGGTCGCAGCGTGTGGTAGTGCGGGTTAAGCGTTTGAAAGTACTAACCACATGCCGCGAAATATGGTAAGCGGTAAGCCTAGTAGCCAATCGGCCCGAGGAGTGGACATACCTCCCACCACATGTCTTGCTTCTTCTGGTTACTTATGTTCGACGTGTGGGAATACGTGTTGCAAGGGCAACCAGGAGTACGGGTTTTGTAGTCGCGCTACAGACGTACGTCCTGCACTTTGGAAGTGCGTATGGTCCTGCAGTCGCTTGTGGTGGATCTGATCCACGAGTCGGAATGAAAGGCAAATGGTTGCTTTGGAACAACCCTTTGGTGTTCCAAGCGTGTGTGTTAGGTTTACCTTGCAAGGTTGAATTTCGATTCAGGAATCGTCCGCCTCTCACGATGAATGAGACTGCTTATCCCCTTTACCACATTGAGTAACAAGAGCAATTATATAGTTATCAAAAATGATGTTTGACCAAAGATTCTACCATGCTTGAATAGCTATAGGTGCCTACCTAGAATGAATAATCACATAGAACTTGAAAGCTAAAAGTTGACATTAAGGATCTACTCTTTGATGCTTTTCAGCTGAAAACTCTACCCAGAGCTAAAAGCCTTCATAAGTCTAGTTATATGGCTAAGTATACCATAACCGGGTAAGCCTTGCTGAGTATTAGTATACTCAGTCTTGCTAGCTTTATGTTTTTCAGGTAAAGCCTTTGAAGACCCTACTCTTTCCTTGTCATGGCCCTGTGCTCTTCCAGACGGTTGGTTCATGGAATGGGATCCGTCCCCGGCCAACATTGATGATACCGAGTGATGTCGTGCCCGGGCTTAGCATGACATCCGTCTTGACGACGTATTGTAAATCATCGCATATGTTTTCCGCTGCCAAAAGTCAAAACTTCATCAGTTTGTACTGTTTTCTCTAAGTTTGAAACTTCGTACTTCTTTTGGAAACTCTCGTAATGTAATTCTCTGTGATGTAAAATGTGATGGTGATTGTATCTCTGGACTCACCTTCGTGTGAGGTAACCTTATTTGATTCTGTGTATCGGTGGTTTATCAGGACGTTACCCGACAGGCCAAGGGATTATACCGTTTGAAGCACGTTGGAGCCCTCGGGAGTGGACTCGCGTACTTGAGCCGGTATAATTCAGGTTGGTTCTGCCACAAGCACACCGTCGCAACATCCGCCCGACGGCGTCCTGCACCCTTGACGCCTCGCCCAACAGCAGGACCCTCACGTTCTCCAGCACCGCGCGTATCGGCATTTCGTCGAACACCTGAGCTGCATCCTCAATACGGCCATCACGTTCCCGCATCTTGCGCAACAGCTTTCCACCGCAACTCCTCCTGCGCGTGCCGTTGCTCGGCACGTCGCACTCCAGCAGTGCCTGCTCGTGCCCATGGGCCCGCTTTGCTCCGGCCGCCCAACACCTGCACACACCGCCAGCTCCCGCGCGCCACCGCGCGCACGCTCACGTCGCCTGCCACCCGTGCTTCGCCGGTCTCAAGCCGTGCCCGCTCCCTGCATCCGCGCTCACCAGCTGTCCGTGCGCTTCACTCCACCCGCGCACCGCCCGCTCCGCTCCTGCTCTGCCGCGCTGCGCGTCGCCTGCTCACGAGCCGCAGCCGCCCGCCGCACCAACGTTCAAGCGCCTGCGTGCCTGCCGCGCATCTGCATCGCCCGCGCATGCATCCCGCACGCCTGCTGCCGCTCGCGCGCCCCGCTCTGGCGCCCGCTCGCCGCAGCTGCGCGCCACCCGCCTGCATCCGCTCCGCACCGGCCCGCTGCTCGCTGCGCCTCGCGCCGAGCCGCTCCGCTCCGGCCGAGCCGCGCGCCTCCGCTCCGGCCGTCGCCCGCCCGGCGCCTGAGCTGCTGCCGCTAGCCGCGCCGGCCTGTGCGCCTGCTCTGGCTGCACCTGCTGCTGCCATGAGGAAAAGAAAAGGGGTGGCAGGAAGAAAGGCAAAACAGAGAAAGAGAAGAAGACAACGCCACCAGTAGAGGATAAGGAAGTACCAGGGAGAAGAAAAATAGAGGAGAAGAAGGAATGGAATTCCCCAAGGACTTATACGCAATTTTAAAAAATTGCAGGGACCTTTCCGTAAAGCAAAATTTCCCATCAATCCAAAACCCTAGTGAAGAAATGCCCGAAACGAAAGTTGGAGAGTTTTTCAAACTCTACAACATTGCTTTAGGGCTCACATTCAAAAACTCAAAACTTGCATCTTTACACGTGAAATTTTGAACAAAAATTGGATTTGAATTGCTTTTGTCCTAAAGAATGAAACTTTATAAAATTCAGGACCTAAATGCAAGCATTTATGACACGTCATGATGATGAGATAGACTCGTCATAATGATTAGATAGACATGTCATGATGACTTGCATCTTTTACACTTTAGTCCTCAGTAACTTTGAAAGTTACTTTTGTAAATCAAATACTTGCATAAAAGGACTTGTACTTTTATAAAATCACATAAACACCCTTATTTTCACAACTTTAGCTAAAATTTTTACACACTTCAACACGCACATTTCAAATGAAACTTTTGGATAAATATATATTTTTACAAGGGATAAAATAAGAAAATCATGTTTGCAAAACCACCCTTCATATATTTTAAAGATACCCCTTATCCAAATACATTTGCAAAAACAACCCTAGGTTTTTCTGTAATTACAAAAATACCCTTTTTACTTGCACTTTAAATTTTCAAAAGCTTCACATAAACATACACAAGCTTTACACTAACAACACATATTTCACACTAACAGTTAATATGTCTAGCTTACAAGTACTTGAACTGTCACAGCCTTCCCCCCTAAAAAGAATCTCGTCCCGAGATTCGGACGAAAGACTCTTAATGGGAGAGAAGCAAATCATTCATCAGAAGTGGCAAAAAGCAATCACACCAGAAAAGATTGATGTTACTAGTAAAAGCCGTTGGAGTATGATGAGATGAACATGACGAGAGCATGGATAGATTGTACATGAATGAGTATGACAAGATAAGAGAGGGAAAGGTGATCAAGTTCTTATAGAGCTAAGATCACCACATGACGATGATAAATGGCGGCGACATTCATCATAAAACTTATGGTTAGCAAGTGAAGATAGCACAAGAGATTGATAAGTGATGTTTGAAACACTCCTGCTCAGAGTTTATTACTTGAATGATTTGGATGATGTTGATTGCAAAACATGCCTATTTATACTGATGCAATCAAGGAGTAATGATAAAATGCTCAACTCAAAGTGTAATGCTTAGTATATAACCATGATCATGATGCACTATGGTAATGTATGGTTACTATGATAGTGCAACATGAGGATGGAGGATTCTATGCACGACCGAAATGGTGCATATAGCACAATGCAATTACTATGATGCTGACCAAATGATGCATACACCATGATGCAAGGATGATGATGCTTGCAATGTATGCATGTACAAAATGCATAAAGTATGATGCATACCGTGATGAGTTGATGATGCACATGACTCACACCCCGTAACCGTTCTCTCGTAACGAACACCTGGGTAGGTCTATATCCTTGGGCGAGGATCAAAAGTTAGGACACTAGTAAGGTTGCACAAAAAGAGATTGTAGTGGGGTTACGTCACATATACCTAGTCACCAGTGCGCTCCTAATGGCTCAATCACGTGGCTGCAGCGCACTTGAGGCCTTTGGTTCCGACACGGCATCATGGTTATGTGATTAAACACCACCACAAAAGAGGAATAGCAACCCTGTAGTGCCAACAGCAACAGGATAGACTTAGGAAACCCAAGACAACCCAAAGTTATACTGGAAGCACACTCGTTAGTCAGTCTACGGATTTCCGATGATGATGCAACACCATGCACTAACCAAAGATGATATATGTTATAATGCATGACTTTTGCTGGAAGAGTTGTATTCAAAAAGTAATTATTGTCATAAATCTTTTTAATTTATCCAAACTCATCTGAGCAAAAATTGAAGGTGCAACTTCCAGATGTTGTAACCAGAATAGCCAACAATATAAGGTACAACACCAAGAGAGGATAGATGAATCACGGAATGATGGATTCATGGGTTTGCTGACAATTATCAAGGTTTAACCATCAAAGGAAAAGCTCAATGCTTCTGCCGAAATAAATTCAAAGTAAGATCAAGAGTTTGATTTGGCTGTCAAGCTAAGATCGGCGATAAGGTCCAAACATGACCCACCCCACTTGATTCACAAAAGACATTCTCAACTCCAGATTAGCCTAGCAGATTACGTTAGCTCCTACAACACAAAGTCTAGAGGGGGCATTCAGATACAAGCAACATATTTTAGTACAATAACATAACAAGCAAGGCAATCAAATCAATTCAAGATGACATGATGCATGCACGTTCTATCGTCCTTACAAACAAAAATAACTGCTAAGTAATCTTGGTCTTACGTAGTTAGTTACGGTGGCACAATATAAATACGTCTCTCCCTATAATATCTAGTCGTTCTTACGTTCAAGCTTACGCAACGAGGTTAGCGTACCTGCAGAAAACCACAAGATATATGTATACCGAACCTTTCATGCCAGTGTGACAAATCGTGTATTTGGAATGCTAGAAATATATTTTGTTAGTGTGAACTATGTGTTTGTTAGTATAAAGCTCATGTGTGTTTGTGTGAACCATTTGAAAATCTAAAGTGCAAGTAAAAAGGGTATTTTTGTAAATACAGAAAAACCTAGGGTTGTTTTTGCAAAATATATTTGGATAAAGGTAATTTCAAAATGAGTAAAAGATGGTTTTGTAAACATGCTTTTCTTATTTTATCCCTTGAAAAATATATATTTATTTATCCAAAAGTTTCATTTGAAATGTGTGTGTTGAAGTGTGTAAAAAGTTTGGGTAAAATGGTAAAAATAAGGGTGTTTGTGTAATTTTATAAAAGTACAAGTCCTTTTATGCAAATGTTTGATTTACAAAAGAAACTTTCAAATTTACCCAGGACTAAAGTGTAAAAGTGCAAGTCATCATGACATGTCTATCCAATCATTATGACGAGTCTATCCCATCATTATGATGTGTCATAAATGCTTGCATTTAGGTCCTGAATTTTATAAAGTTACGCTCTGTAGGACAAGAGGAATTCAAATCCGACTTTTATTCAAAGATTCACGTGTAAAAATATAAGTTTTGAGTTTTTGAACTTGAGCCCTAAAGCAATGTTGTAGAGTTTGAAAAACTCTCCAACTTTCATTTTGCGCATTTCTTCATTTGAGTTTTAAATCAACGGGAAATTTTGTTTTACAGAAAAGCCCCTGCAATTTTCTGAAATTGCGTATAAGCCCTTGGGAAAGTCCATCTATCTTTCTTCTCTCTTCTTCCTTATCCAGACGCTCCTCTTCTGTTTCTTTTTATCCGACCGCCTATCCCTCTCCCCTTGTTTTTTTCCTTCCTCCCTCTCTCCTCCAACCAGGCAAAGCGGCGTGGGAGCTTGGCTCTGGGCGATGCGGGGCTGGCCCAGGCGAGCGCGCGGAGGCGAGCGGCAGGCGGCGCGCGCGCTGGGCGCTGGGGCGGAGAGCGCAGCGGCTCGGCTCGGCGGCGGGAGCTGGCACAGGTCGGGCGGCAGCTCGGTGTTAGCGCGGGGGCTGGCGCGTGGAGGAGCAGCGGCAGGCGCAGCGGCAGCAGCAGGCCCAGGAGGTGCTGCGCAGGGCTTGGCCCCAGGCACCAGGCGGTGCGGGCAAGCGCGTGAGGCAGCGGCGGGGCCGGACTGGCGGGGCGGCGCCCAGGCGTGCGAGCCGGCGCGGTTCGAGGCACTGGGTGGGCCGGTGCACGGCAGGAGCAGGTGGGCCGGCGCTCGGCGGCGTGCAGGCGCAGGGAGCGGCGGCTCCAGGTGAGCGACAGCGCAGGTGCAGGAGGGCGGCTTGACCCGAGCGGTGGGCGGCGCTGGCTCGGGTGGCGCGCAAGCGAGCAGCACCAGGTCGGGGCGGCTGGCGGCAGTGGCTGGGCCCCGAAAAGAGGTGAGCGGCAGCCGCAGTGGGCGGGGCGCAGCGAAGGCAGGCTAGGCGTTGGCGCGCGGCTCGGGAGCGAGCGCGTGCGCGCGGGCGAGTGGAGGCGCACTGGCGCACAGGAAGTGGACACGGCTCGGCATCGGAACAGACGCACGCGTGCCCAGCAAGCTGGCGACGTGCGAGTGTGACGCAGACTCGTGGGCGGCACGGTTGGCAGTGCAGGAGCTCGCAGCGGTGGCGCGCAGGCGAGTGGGTGTTGGAGCGGTTCGTGGGCAATGCAGGAGCAAACGTGAGTGACGCCGAGCGGGTGGCGCGAGCGTGCGCGCGGTGACGCGCGAAAGCTGGTGGTGTGTGCAAGTGTTGGGCGGCCGGAGCAGAGCGGTTCCATGGGCATGAGCAGGTGATGCTGGAGTGCGATGTGCCGAGCAACGGCACGCGCAGGAGGAGTAGCGGTGGAAAGCTTTTGCGCGAGATGCAGGAACGCGGTAGCCGTATCGAGAACGCAGCCAAGGTGTTCGATGAAATGCTAACCGCGAGAGAAGTGAAGCTGAGCCTGCGAAGTGGGAGCGGGTCAAGGGTGGGCGCGGCTCGGACATGTGCAGATGTGATGCGGCGAGGCCAAAACGAGCGCGTGTCCAGCAGTAGGAAGGGGAGGAGCTGTTACACGGCGTGCAGGGCGACGGCGTGCAGCACATGACGGTTTTCAACTGGGCGAGCTCAGGCCGCGACCGAGTTGATGTGCAATGCATTGATCAGAGGCCGTCGAGGAGAGGGCAACGGAAGACACGGCCCTAATGCTAGTAGACCACGGTCTTTGCGAAGGCGGAGGTGGGAGTGTAGCATGGCGAGTTGGAAGGAGAAGCGGCGAAACGAAGGCGGCGGTTATAGCGCGGCGATTTCGAAAGGAGCAACTGTGCGGGTGTGCCGACCATGTCTCAGCGGCACGCGCATAGACAGTGAAGGCTTAACCCGTGAGCAGGAGGATCTTTAGGTTCGCGGAGGTTTTGGCATAGCAAACCCATTTGGCTCCATCATCTTGTCCCAGGAGTCCACGACATCCAGCAGCACCTTTCTCTCGTCGATCGCCAAGCAAGACCACAAGTTACCACGGGGATTACCCCTTCGACCATCTTCCACCCACTACAACCATTCCCGGCAAACTCCTTCGTCATTCATGGAGTCTCGTCATTGTCAAACTTTTCTCTTCACCGATCCTGTCGCCACGGGACTTCACTTTCCGTCTGTTCTTCTCCACAACCAAGGTTTGCCCTGATTCACTGAATCTTCTTGATGCCGGCGACTCCTTTGCTGGGATATCGCCATTAATTTCCTGTTATCTATTTTCCCGGACCAGGGACTTAATTGCTTCGTTTTAGAAAATTCTAGGGTGTTTTCTGTAAGGTTTCCAGAGTTTTCTTTATTTCAAATCGATGAACTTCTACATTTCATAGATTCTCGTAGAAAGTTCATAAAAATGTAAAATCAGTTTCGTTTGAAACCCTAAGTCGAAACCTACAAGTTTTATGTTGTGATCTTGAGTGAAAGTCTTTGATGTGTGGTTTAGGTCAAATGTTAGAGAATGAATACTTTGTTTGTACCTTATATTGTATGCATGTGTTATAGTTGGAAGATAAATTATAGGGTATATGTTTTAAGTGAAGAAGTATGACAGTTAGTTAATTCTATCACCCTAGTGCTCGTATCCCTACCATCAAGACATTGTCCTCGTCTTGATTGCTGTTTCTTTAAGTTCCTTGTCGTATAAGGATCCTCGTTAGTTCTTGTGTGTCTGCTGCTTAGCCAAAACATCTCTGCGGCTATGCTTCAGCGTTGCTATCAGTTCAGCTGCTAAGCATCCGCTTTCCTTGAGTCTAGGATGTTTTTGTGTAACAGCTGTCAGTCGATACTTCTATCATCGACCGATTAGCTGATATGGTTGTTACCTTTCTAGTATCAGCTACTGCCGATACGTTTCTTTTGTTCTGTTCTATATCGACTGCACGGAGTCGACGTATCGGAGAAACACACACGATCTTAGGGTTTTTGCCATCGGCCGACCCAAGCCGATTTTGGTTGCTTTTCCATACCAGTCAAACACGGCCGATCGATCCTTAGTTTCCGCTTCCTTATCCACATACTTCTATCAGTCGGTTTATCGACTGAGAGATCGGCTATATATCTATCAGTCACGTACCCTCAACCACCCTCCAATCGGCTCTGTTGTAACCCTCAACAAGTAGCCGATTCTAATTAGTTATCCACCTAGAGCTCTATCTAAGTTAGTTCAGATCTTTCTGAGTTGTCACGTGAGTAGTATGTTGAATGAGTGTTAGATTGCAACTTTATTGTGAAGTAAGATAATTTCATATGCACACTTTAAATGTAATGTTGCATTGCATGTAGATACGACTACTTCCGCAGACAGTACCTACAAGATCTCCTAGAAGTCTGCAGAGGATATTCCTGAAGACCAAGAAAACGTCACCAAGGGATTAACTGAAGCCCCGAACCAAAGTTCGGAAAATATTGACATTTCTGACTTCAGCCCCACCAGTAAAGGCAAGCGCCGGACACATCCCACTACTTTATTTACACTGCAATCTATGTCTATATATCTATACTTATGCATTAAGTCTAGAAGTTGAGATGAAACCCTAGTTGCATGATCTCTTAGGAATCCAATGTATTGAACCCGAGTCCTTATCGCTTAGATGCTCTGCTAAATAGGACCGGTAAAAGTCGAGTGATTTCCTGTCACTCGCGCGATATAGGAGTTGCATGTTTACGTTTCTGCAACCACGATAAGGATGGCGGACAGGGTCATGTGTTGTATCATGACCTGAAGGTTTACCCTGTCTGTTTTGTTAAAAGTGGATAAGGTCGCAGCGTGTGGTAGTGGTGGCTAAGCGTTTGAAAGTACTAGCCACATGCCGCGAAGTATGGTAAGCAGTAAGCCTAGTACCTGAATGGCCCGGCAAATGGACTTGTCTCCACCACTCGACTTTTATTTTATGTTTACACGCACCGACGTGTGGGAGTACGTTCTGCATGGCGGACAGGAATATGGGTTTTGTAGTCGCGCTACAGACGTATGTCCTGCATGAGTGATGTGCGTACGGTCCTGCAGTCGCTTGTGGTGGCCCTGATCCATAACCCGGAATATGAGGGAAACAGTTGCTTGGAACGCCCTGTTGGTATTCCGAGCGTGTGAGTTAGGTTTACCTTGCAAGGTTAAATTCGATTCGAATCGTCCGCCTCTCACGAGGATTGAGACTGCTTATCCCTTTTACCACATCGAGTAAAAAGTGTAATTGTTGATGGAATAATCTTGATGAATGATAATCTCTATCTTGCTTGTTTAGTATAGGTGCTTACCTAGAATGGCTAAACAAACTAGAATCTGAAAGCTAAAACTTGAAAGTAGGTTATACTCTTTGTTGCTTTTCAGCTGAAAATAAACTCAGAACCCTTGAAATGCCTTCATGAGTCTAGCTACAGGCTAAAGTATACCCAATCCCGGGTAAGCCTTGCTGAGTATTAGTATACTCAGCCTTGCTAGTTTTATGTTTTTCAGGTAAAGCCTTTGAAGACCCTACTCTTTCCTTGTCATGGCCTTGTGCTTTTCCGGAAGGTTGGTCCGTGGAATGGGATCCGTCCCCGACCAACACTGGTGATATCGAGTGATGTCGTGCCCGGGCTTAGCATGACATCCGTCTTGACGACGTATTGTAAATCATCGTGTATGTTTTCCGTTGCCAAAAGCCAAAACTTCAACAGTGGTACTATTTTCTCTAAATTTGAAATTTTGTATTACTTTTGGGAACTCTTGTAATATAGTCTTCCTGTGATGTAAAATATGATGGTGATTGTATCTCTGGACTCACCTTCGTGTGAGGTAACCTTATTGATCCTGTGTTCGGTGGTTTATCGGGACGTTACCCGACAGGCCAAGGGATTATACCGTTTGAAGCACGTTGGAGCCCTCAGGAATGGACTCACGTACTTGAGCCGGTATAATTGTTATCGCCGTATTTTGACCGGGCCAGAAGTGGGCCATGGAGCAAGATGGGCTTAGAAGGCAGTCGTGACAAAGCTTGCAAATTGGGCCCCGTGCGGAAGATGGAGGTCATAAGACCGTGTAAATTAGGAATAAGCAGTTAAGATTCGTGTCGTGTTAGGTTAGGGTTAGTTAAAGAGAACAAGTCCGCGGACTATAAATATGTACCATGAATAAACAAGAAAAGGAATCATTCATCATCAACTCTCGGCGTATCGCTTCCCCTGTTCTAGGGTTTTCATCGGGTAAGTGCCATGCGACCCCGATCACGCTCTGCGTGATCGGGGTAGCGTCACCCTTGCTCGTTCGTTTATGCGTTGCTCGTGCTGAAGCCTTGTAGATGGCGAGTAGCGTTGTTTATCCTGGCATGCGTTGAGTAATCTTTTCCTTTTATGCTTTAATCGTGCTTTATATGTTGCTCTCGCATGTTTGATCGTCGTGTCCGTTCATGGATACGATGGTTTTGTCTTGTTTCGTAGTTATCAGTAGATCCAATCTGTTATGGCTGGTTTCTATTTATTTAGAAGTTTGGTTCGATATGTGCATGATTAGGCCTTGCAAACGAGTTGAATGATCCGATGGTATGCTTTGTATCGGCTTATCGCTTGGATAGAGGTTGTTTCGGGGATTGGCTTTCAGTTGTTCCCTTGCTCTCTGTTTAGATCGTTTTGTCGATGCTTTTGTATATTTGTTAGGCTCAATTACGTGTAAGATGTTCCGGTCATGCAGTGAGAGCTTAGTCGTCGTAGATTGGATTAGATTGTTATTTATGAAGCAAGTTTTATTTGGACATATATATATGTATATATCCCTATGTTGCCCGTTCCAAAGATCCGATCCGGTATTAACACAATCGGCTCTTCATAGCCGATACCGGGGAGGAGGTGATGAGCCGATCACGGCTCGGACTAATCTTTACACATGTCTGTGCACGCAGGAGTTTGACACGTCACACCTTCCTGATCGGGTGTAGGATCAGGTGGCACGCCTAGCGACTCTCAGCCAGGGCGCGCGCCAGATCACTGGGCTGTTGACCGAGGGACCGGGGCCCACCAGCCGTCCCGGAAGCCTCCCGGCTCCTTGTGTTGCCTGTCGCTGCCCGCCGGCGGGTTTTGACCGACAACACATTCTGGCACGCCCGGTGGGACCTTCTTCATCGACTTCGTCATCGTCATCGGCATCATCTTCATCGACTCCGTCGTCTTCGTCGACTCCGTTAGTGGTGATCAACAAGATGGCAAGGGAAGATCCGATCACTTACGACGAGCTCTCTGCTGAACACAAGCAGAGGTACGATGAAATCAGGACTCAGTTTGAAGCCGATCTCATCGGCTCTTTCGAAAGGACTCGCAACCACGGTATCAGGTGGAGGGGTTTTTCACCTGAAGGTGCTCTTGATAGAGTGGATCTGTCTACCCCGTCTGAGGACCGTACCAGAGCTTTGCGGCAGGAGGTGAACTATGCAGTGGCTCATTCGTTGCACCGGCATTCTGAAAGCTTGGTTAATGCTTTTGAGCGTGTAGCTTTACGAGTGGTCCAAGAAATCATGAAGCATCAACATTCTCCGACTGGGCCTGCTCTGGGAAGCCATAAGGGAGAGTTGCCATTCCAGACCAGACCTCCTTTGCCTTATGCGCTTGCAGCGGCAGAATCACATGGTGCTCCAGCTTACGTGGTTTACAAAGTAGGAGGTGATCCCACAGACCACCAGTTCTTCAATGAGCCACCCAAGGAAATCCCACATGGTTATATGTGTGCATACATTCCGGATAGCAATAACCCAATGCATCTCTCACAGAAAGTAGCTGGAGGGGTTTCTGGAGCTGACGCGGATAAACAAGCTTGGCTAGCAACTTATGCCACAGGGCCGAGTCATGACAGTGTGCACTCGGCCCCCGGGTTACAAACGGCGGAGCAAATTGGTGCCATCCTAAGGGATCAGTTTGGCATTTTGCCGAAAAGGAGAGCGATCGGCTATACAAAGCCGTATCCAAGCGATTATGACCTAATTCCATTGCCACCCAAGTATCGGATCCCTGAGTTTACCAAATTCAGTGGGGCAGAAGGTTCTAGTTCTATCGAACATGTGAGCCGATATTTGGCACAATTAGGCATAATTTCTGTATCGGATCCGTTACGAGTAAGGTTCTTCTCACAATCGCTTACGGGATCGGCCTTCGGGTGGTATACGTCATTGGGTCCTGACTCCATCCGTACATGGAAGCAGTTGGAAGAACAATTTCATATTCAGTATCATTCAGAAGCTGCAGAAGCAGGTATTGCCGATCTGGCGCAGATGCGACAGAAGCGTGGAGAAACCGTGGCAGAATTTATTCGACGCTTCAGGGAAATGAAGAACAGGTGTTATTCAACGCGGATCTCAGAAAAGGAAGCTGTGGAATTGGCGTCTCTAGGGTTATTGAAGCCGATTAGAGATCTGGCTTTTCAATTGGAATTCACTTCGTTGGCACATCTCGTCCAGAAGTTGATGACGCACGAGCAGCGTCACCCTGAGCTGTATCAAGAAAAGTTCAAGCGCCAAGTAGCGCTAGCTGATACTGAAGAAGCCGATGACTCCGGAGAAGAAGCGGAAGTATCGGCTGCAGAGTGGGCTCGTGGTGCAAATCCTGTATCATGCAAGTGGGTAAAACCAACAGGACCGGCAAAGGGGTTTGATTTTGATGTGAGCAAAGTGGAACAAATTTTTGACTTATTGTTAAAAGAAAAGCAGTTGAAGTTTCCAGAAGGATACAAACCCCCTACGGCGCAGGAATTGAAAGGAAGATCATATTGCAAATGGCATGATTCTCTTACCCACAGCACAAGCGATTGTAAGGAACTCCGTCGGCAGATCCAATCGGCTATTGAACAGGGCTGATTGATTCTGGGCCAGACCGCCATGAAAGTCGACACTCACCCGTTCCCTGGTGTCAATACGGTGGAAAGTAACGATCGGACGGCAAGGCGACAGCTGGACTTCGCACTGGGTATCAACATGGCGGGGGTGGCATCACGCCGCCAGACCAAAGATGGAGAGGCTGATTCGAGCAATCGGCCCCAAAATGAAAAGGATGATTATGTTACAGAAAGGCAAGTAAGGTACGTAAGGAATCAACGGCCAACTTCTTCTGATCTTCTCAGGAAGTACGAGTACCAGTACCAGCAGCGCCTCCATCGGGAATCTGAGGAAGAGGAGTATGAGCGCCGGACCGGGAAGCGTTTGAGGAAGCACGAAGAAGCCCGCGATCATTGGCACTGCCCGTTCTTCAGGTACTGTTGGGATTCAGGTATGAGCCGATTGCCTACAATCAGGGATTGCCCAGAGTGTGGACCAGGGAGACCAGAAGCAAGGGATTCGGTTTTCCAGCGGATAGGACCTGCCCCAATCCGGCAAGTGCGGGTTCGGTCACCACGAAAGGAAGATGAAGAAGAAGACAGGTATCATCATCCTCGTTGGTGCCCCGATGGACTTAGTCGTTCCCAGAAGCGCAGGGTTCAGCGGCTGCGTAGCTTGGAGGAGGCCGAAGCCAAGTACATCGAAACTTTAAGGAAGGCGCGACCGGATTTGGCAGAACAAGTTCATTATGTGCAGGAAAAGGAGTCGCGCCCGCCCAGGAAGGAATGGCGGCCCAAGTCAACAAAAGCCGACAAGAAGGTATCGGCTGATGCACATATAGTTTTTGTGCTTCCTACAGAGTTCCACGCGAGGCCCCAGGAGGAGCCTTCGGTAGCCCAACTCGATTTGGGACCTCGGCCGGTGATATTCGAGAAGCCGCAAGCTAAGAATTACAAACACTTGAAGGCCTTATATCTTAAGGGGTTTATCAATGGTCAGCCCGTGAATAAGATGTTGGTGGATACGGGAGCAGCGGTCAACATTATGCCGTACTCAGTCCTGCGCCATTTGGGGCGATCCACTACAGACTTGATCAAGACCAATGTCACCCTAAGTGATTTTAATGGGCAGACTTCAGAAGCCCAAGGTGTCCTCAGTGTGGATCTCACCATTGGAAACAAAACCGTCCCGACTTCGTTCTTCGTCGTCAACAGCAAGAGCACCTACAATGTTTTACTTGGCAGGGATTGGATCCACACCAACTGTTGCATCCCTTCCACGATGCATCAATGTTTGATCCAATGGGATGGAGATGAGGTGGAAGTGGTCCAGGCAGACGACTCGATCGAAATTTCACATGCTGCCATGAGCATTTGGGATGCGGAAGACCAAGAGCCGATTTCAGGAATAAGCCTAGAAGGGTGTGATCGCATCGAGGCTACAAAAAACGGAGTAAGGCTGGTCTTATCCACCGGCCTCACAGAGTAAAAGAGCAGGGAGCGACATGTTGTAGCAGAGCCATAAAGGCCGATTCTTGCAATCGGCCCCGAAAAATCGAAGTTGTAAAAACAAATGTGTTATGAAGTCGTTATGAAATGGCCAGCATTGGCAGCCGGCCTTGTTCTTTTTACAAAAACTTGGAAAATAATGGGATGTGTGGAACGGCCGACCTTAACGATCGGCCGAGTTTTTTTATGCTGTGTCCTTTCTTCATCTGCAATGTTGATCTAACGGAAGAAGAAGGGAAGTTAGGATATGGTTTCACATCGGCTGATGAACTTGAGGAAGTAGATATCGGTCCTGGGGATAAGCCACGACCAACCTTCATAAGTAGGAAGTTACACCCGTCACTACGAGAGCCGATGATAGCTTTGCTGAAGGGGTATGCCGATTGCTTCGCCTGGGATTACATAGAGATGCCTGGACTAGATAGGAGTATAGTAGAGCATCGGCTTCCCCTTAAAAGTGGTTTTCGACCGTTCCAGCAGCGGGCACGGCAGATGAAAGCCGAAGTCCTGGTCGAAGTAAAGAAAGAAGTAGAAAAGATGCTGGAAGCCGGATTTATCAGGACTTGCAGGTACGCTGAATGGATCTCGAGTGTCGTGCCCGTACAAAAGAAAGATGGCCGATGGAGGGTGTGCGTGGACTTCAGGGATCTTAATAGGGCCACTCCAAAGGATGAATACCCGATGCCCATTGCAGAGACATTGATCAATGCTGCCGCCGGTCACAAGATTTTGAGTTTCATGGATGGTAATGCAGGATATAATCAAATCTTCATGGCCCCTGAAGATATACATAAAACTGCATTCAGAGTGCCTGGAGCGGTGGGTTTGTTCGAGTACGTGGTTATGACTTTCGGCCTGAAGAATGCTGGCGCTACATATCAGCGGGCTATGAACCATATCTTCCATGATCTGATCGGCAATCTAGTAGAAATTTATATCGACGACGTTGTGGTAAAGTCAGCATCGGTCGAGGGACATCTAGACGACCTGCAGCGGGTTCTGGAACGAACTAGAAAGTTCGGGCTCAGGATGAACCCAAAGAAATGCGCTTTTGGTGTGTCGGCTGGGCAGTTCCTGGGATTCCTGGTTCATGAAAGAGGTATAGAAATTGGCCTAAAAAGTCAGGAAGCCGTACGCACCATGGTGCCACCCACCACCAAGAAAGGGCTCCAGCAGCTCATTGGTAAGATTAACTTTGTCAGGAGGTTTATCTCTAATTTGTCTGGACGAATTGAGCCTTTTATGGAGTTAGTCAAGACTAGAACCACTGACGAGTTCCGCTGGGGGGCAGAACAGCAACGGGCATTTGAAGAAATCAAAGAATATTTGTCGAAACCGCCTGTGCTGGTGCCACCACAACAGGATAGACCATTCTATATATACTTATCAATGGGCGACACTTCTATTGCTTCAGTAGTGGTACAATTATATGATGGCAAAGAGAAGGTGGTCTTTTATATCAGCAGAAGGTTGTTGGATGCAAAAACAAGGTACCTCGACATGGAAAAACTTTGCTTATGTTTATTTTTTACGTGCACCAAGCTTCGCCATATCCTGCTATCGGCTGAAGTAGTCGTCATCTGCAAATCGGATGTCATAAAACACATGCTGTCGGCTCCTGTTTTGAAAGGCCGATTGGGGAAGTGGATGTTCGCGTTATCAGAATTTGATATCCGATATCAACCTGCAAAAGCGGTTAAAGGGCAGGCGTTAGCGGATCTCATTGCTGAGAGGGTTAACACCAGCATTGCAGCACTTTCTATACGAGCCTGGGCTATGTACTTCGACGGATCAGTTTGTGGAGATGGATGCGGCATCGGCGTCTTACTGGTATCGCCTCGGGGGGCAACGTATTCTTTCTCGATCAGGTTACCTGTCGCCTGTACCAACAATCTTGTAGAATATGAGGCGGTACGAAAAGGTATGGAATTGCTTCTAGAGGCCGGAGCCGAAGCAGTGGAAGTTTTCGGGGATTCAAAATTGGTGATTTCCCAGCTTACAGAAGAATACAGGTGCGAAAGCGAGCTGCTGTTCCCAATGTGGGTCCAATGCCAGGAATTAATGGCGCAGTTCAGGTACATTAATTTTTATTGGATACCTAGAGCTCAGAATGCCGAAGCCAATGATCTAGCACAGCTGGCTTCAGGGTACAAAGCCGATGGGTCAGTTCATCAGGCGTATTTCCTGGATCAGGGAGATTGGAGAGCCGATATCTTCAATTATTTGAAGGATTCAGCTCGGGGGCACCC
Source organism: Panicum hallii (assembly GCF_002211085.1). Classification (NCBI taxonomy): domain Eukaryota; kingdom Viridiplantae; phylum Streptophyta; class Magnoliopsida; order Poales; family Poaceae; genus Panicum; species Panicum hallii. The sequence continues at coordinate 4,616 of NW_020356226.1, read as the reverse complement.
AAGAGGATACGATACAAAGCTATGAAATATGTTCTCATAGGGGATGGTATGTTCTACAGGACCTTGGAGGGACTACTGCTTAAGTATTTGGGGCCAGTTGAATCCAATCGGCTCCTGCATGAAGTTCATGAAGGAACGTGTGGGAACCATCAGTCGGCCCACAAGATGAAATGGCTAATTAGGCGATCAGGATACTACTGGCCCACCATGCTTGAAGATTGTTTTAAATATTATAAAGGATGTCAGGCATGTCAGAGGTTCGGAAAGATCCAGATGGTGCCAGAGTCCGTTATGAATCCCATTATTAAACCATGGCCGTTCAGAGGCTGGGGTATGGACATGATCGGCAAAATTAATCCTCCATCTAGCAAGGGTCATCAGTTCATTCTAGCTATCACAGATTATTTTACCAAATGGGTGGAAGCGGTTCCGATGAAGTCGGTGGCATCCAGGGATGTTATTCAGTTTGTCAAAGAGCATGTCATTCACAGATTCGGAATTCCACAGACTATTACAACAGATGGTGGCTCGGTTTTCATTTCAGAAGAATTCAAGAAGTTTGCTGCTGATATGGGAATCAAGCTGATTAGATCATCTCCATATTATGCTCAGGCAAATGGACAGGCCGAAGCGTCCAACCAGAGTCTTATCAAGTTGATCAAAAGGAAGATTGATGAATACCCTAGACGTTGGCACGAGGTCTTGTCAGAAGCACTTTGGGCATACCGCATATCATGTCACGGGGCGACAAAAACTTCTCCTTACCACTTGGTTTACGGGCAGGAGGCCGTGTTACCATGGGAGGTTACGGCCGGATCGAGGCGTGTGGAATTCCAGAATGACTTATCCGCTGAAGAATATGCTACTCTGATGAGTGATAATGTGGAAGATCTCACGGAACTCAGGCTATGGTCACTAGAGAAGATCAAGGAGAATAAGGCTAAAGTGGCCCGTGCATATAATAAAAAGGTTAAGCCAAAGGAGTTTCAAGTGGGAGACTTGGTTTGGGAAGCAGTATTACCATTGGGAACTAAAGACGCGGCCTATGGCAAGTGGTCTCCAAATTGGCACGGGCCGTACAGGGTTGACCAGATCCTACCTGGGAACGCGTACATGCTTGAAGAATTGGACGGCGTTAAGTTCCCAGTAGCAGTCAATGGCCAACACCTTAAGAAGTACTTCCCAAGTATGTGGGCTAATGAACAATGAAGCCGATGATACCCATCAGGCCACAAGCCGATGCAACCAGCAAGCTAAGTAGGGGGGCAGAGGCTGAGTCGATGACGATCGGCGTTGGCAATACAGGAAACGGAGAAAGACCAATAAGTATTGATCGGCTCGATCAGATTAGAACAGCCGATGCGGTGCCATCGACTTTAGAAGTGTGCTTATGGCAATCAAGCATCGCAGGTTATCAAACAGCCGATGTGCCACCATCGACTTTAGGTTCGCTACATAAAAACACCACAGGTTTACCACACAAACGCAAAGTTTATCTCGGACAGGGCTGCAGAAGGAAGGCGTCGATAGCAGCGATAGCATCAAGACGGATGCGGTCAACCTCAGCAAGCACTGCTTCGTCCTCTTCGTCTGCCCCCGGCACCACCTGTTTGTTCAAGCTGTTCAGCTCGGCCAAGTCTGTCTTTAGCTTAGTGGTCAGGACTTCTGCCTCCTGCTTGGAACCCGCGATGAGATTCTTCTCCTCCTGGATGCGCTGCTTGGTGGCCTGGACCTTAGCTTCAAGGTCTTCCAGTTCTTTATCCAGAGTGAAGCCGATGGGTAGAAGCAGATGTGTCGATCTTGGTGTCGAGTGCGGCCTTCTTCTTGTGATCGACTGACACATCTCGGCGATAATGGTCCTTAAGAGCGATTGGGAACGCCGGGTCTCGATCCTGCGGCGAGCCTCTGCCACTTTCGTTTGAAAGGAAGAAAGATGCCCTGCTGGCAAGAGCTTGACCTGGAGGCTTACAGGGAGCTGGAGCTAACCTCGTCGAGGATCTGCTTGATTGCACTGGAATCCTGAATCAAGGCGGAGATGGAACCCGACAGAAGATCCTTCACACGGAGAAGTTGATCGGCACGCTGGTTAGGCCTGAGGGAGAATCATCGGCCTCCAATATGGCTGACCCAATCGTGGCAGGGTCAAACGCAAGAAGCTCCGAAAGATCCAGTTCTGAAGGAGAAGAGAGTGAGACAGCATTACGAAAAAGACCAAATGGCTACAAAGAGAAGAATGTACCTGTCTCGAGAAGGAAGCGGCGATGGCCAATGAAGGGGCGATCGGCTCCCGGAGGGCGTCCCTTCCGAGGAATGAGCGGTGGCGCAGAGGCCATATGGATGCACTCCAGAGGAGGAGTGGCAGCCGATGGGCAGCAGTCGGCTCACAGAAGCAACAGCCGATGAAATGGCGATCGGCTCCGCTGAGCGTTACCTCTCGGCAGGGAATCAGCAATAGCTGAGGCCAGGAAGGGTCCTTCCAGACAGAGCCGACACCTGCAGACCTGGCGAAGCAGCTGGGCAGCAGCCGATGCAGAAGGCCTTCCAAGTTTGACGCACCAGGATCATGGAGGGTGATCAGGGCCATGATGGGTGCATCCACGTCTCTGGCACCTCCGAAAATGAACCTTTCTGACACGGGGTTCCTCTCCGCTGAGACTTCTACAACGGCAGGCTACAAAAAAAGAGAGTGTCATAAAAGGGATATGAACAAAAACCTGATCGCAAAGCAAGAAGAGGGGCTGAACCTGGTTGTGACTGGAGATGGTGAATTAGGGAAGACGGCGTGGCTTCCTTCCGGATCTTTCTGACGAGAGTCTTCCTCGTCTACGCAGGCCCGGGGGGCAGCAGCTTCAGAAAACCGTTTCGCTTGGGATCAACTTGGCGGTGCTCGCTGAATGCACACACTCTTTGATGGAGGGGGTGCATTCCTGCCAAAAGGACACAGGAGCGGACCGCCCGGAAGCAAAAAGGGATCATCCTCATCCGCGGCTCTGGGCCATCTTCTTGCTGCAGAAATAAGGCGAATTCAGGAGGATCTAGCAAAAGTTTAAAGAGGGAATGTTAATCCGAAAAGTGGTACCTCTCCATCGGGATGCCATATTCAGGGTCGATCTGCTGTAGCATCGGACCCAGAGCCCTTCGGAAAACAGAGTTTCCACATCGTCCACCATCCATCAAAGTCGACAGCCGAGGAGGTGAAGGTAAAGTTGGCAGGGACAAACAAGGAAAGGTCTGTAACAGCTATAGCACCTCTGGGCGGTCAGAGCGTCAGGAGATCCACCCTGCTGATGTTAGCAGTGGAGAAGAAGTGGGAGCACTTCCGCCAAGGCCAAATTGCCGGGCTGCTACGACCGGCTGGTAAAACTCATAACCGGGTTTAAGGATCCGGTTAGAGGTGCTCATGCCGACTGGAGAAGGCAGGGCCGGACCATGATGGAATAAAGATGCCTGTGTCAGCATCATCGGCAATATCAGCCAAACGGAAGGTAGCCGGGTTCTCAAAGAGCTCAGAGTCGGCATAAGGAAGGAAATCTGGGGTTATCAAGGCCTTTATAGAAAATCTTGAACCAACGGAAGCATCTGGAGGATTCAATTTCCCACCAGGGAGACTGATAGGGCCTGCCCGAAACTAGTGCACTAATCTGTCTCCACTCAGATCAGGGAAGGAATTGCCGACCAAGGAAGGAAATAGGTCAGAATTGTGGAAATAAAGACGAGCCCACAACTGAATGAACCACCATGGGCCACCAGTTCTAATTTTCTTCTGGGTAAGAAGGCTGGAAGTCATCAGATGGAGATAACGGTAGAGTTCCCCAGAAATAGTCTGCCGAGGCCAACGGGTTGACCCTTGGCCAGTTCATAAGCCAAGGAAAGATAGTTCCTGGTCGGGGCAAGGGAAGGACCACAGAAGAGGAAGTGTTCAAGCCATAGGTTCAGAAAGGCCGTATGCTCTTTTCCGATACAGGGCCTTTGCTTTTCTGGTGTTGGCTCAGGTATGTGCTCCAGTTGGTGCATTCAGTTTTTGAAGATAGTTTGTAAGGGACCACATGGAGGCTGTAAGCAGAAGGGCAGGCTGAAGATATGTTTAGGCCGGTAATCATCACAACATCTAACAGTGTTGGTGCCAATGGGCTATGCCCGAAGAGGAAACAATTCAAGGCATCAGACCAGAAATAGCCGATGGTCTTCAGAAGGTTCTCATCTTTCTCAAGAGGGGAGAGGGACAAAGACAGGGGCATCGGCTATCCCGATTGATTCCCATAAGGGCTGGTAGGTGTTCGCTACCCTATTATACCAAGCCGTCCAGCCTTCAGGGGGTTTGGCCAGGCGCGGAGGCTATCCGACCAAGATTCTAGGTCTACATCCTGGCTCACAAAGGGGATCCGGTTGGCCTCACACGAGATCAGATCTACGGGTTTTCGTAGGAGCGAGGTCCAAGGCAAAGGAATTGGGGGAAGAAGGATGTGGCAAGAAGATATCGGAAGCCTGAAAAACCCCAAGAAATCAAGATTGCCGAGGAAAAGTCATTTAACTGCGCGGTAAAAAATTGCGGATCGCTGCATTAAATTAATGGGGTCGGAGTTTACCTTCACCAAAGGCGGCGGCGGCGGTACGCG
>NW_020356225.1:0-115655 GCF_002211085.1 Panicum hallii | reverse complement strand
GACGAGTCTGAGCGACCCTCAGATTCTCTCGCACCTGCTGTACCAGCTGTTCGGCCTCCTCAACAATATCCGGACCAAATACCTGCCTCTCACCAATCTGATCCCAATACAGCGGAGTCCTGCATTTCCGACCATACAGAGCCTCAAACGGGACTTCTTCAGACTGGCTGATAACTGTTGTTATAAGAAAACTCTGCATACGGCAGCATTTATCCCAGCTGGTACCATACTGAATAGCGCAGGCTCGAAGCATATCCTCCAACACTTGGTTGGTTCTTTCTGTCTGTTGCCCATCTGTCTGAGGATGATAAGCAGTACTGAAACGCAGCTTCGTATCCAACGAATCATGCAACTGCTCCCAGAACCGCGAAGTGAACTGAGATCCTCGATCGGATATAATCTTCTTCGGAACACCATGCAGACAGACAATCCTGAGATGTACAACTCTGCGAGTCTAGCACCGGAGTAAGTAGTGTTCACCGGGATGAAGTGAGCAACCTTCGTCAACCGGTCCACTACTACCCATATGGAGTGTTACCCTTTCTGAGTACGAGGCAAGCCAACGATGAAGTCCATAGTGATCTCCTCCCATTTCCACTCTGGAATCTTCAACGGCTGCAAATAACCCTGCTGGCCTCTGATGCTCTGCCTTGACACGCTGACAAGTGTCGCAGATAGCCACGTACTCCGCAACGGAACGCTTCATTCCAGACCACCAGAATCGTTCCTTCAGGTCGTAATACATCTTCGTACTGCTGGATGGATAGAATATGCTGTATCATGAGCCTCACTCAGAATCAACTTCCTGAGATCTGCTACATCCGGCACACATATACGACCCTTGTACCACAAGGTACCCTGATCATCCTCCCTGAAATGTGGAGCCTTGCCAATCTTGAGCAACTCACGAATCTCCTGCAGCTTCTGATCTTCCTTCTGATACTGCCTGATCTCAGCCTCTAGAGTGGGTTCCGCCTCGAACGACGTACCCGAGGTGTGATGCAAGAAACCCAGACTCAACTGCTCAAACTCCTCGCATAACTCCTGAGGCATCTGAAAAGCCACGGCCATGTTAACATAGCTCTTCCTGCTCAGAGCATCTGCTACAACATTGGCCTTGCCCGGATGATAGTGAATCTCCAAGTCATAATCCTTGACCAACTCTAGCCATCTTCTCTGTCGCAATGTTCAGCTCACTCTGGGTTGAAAATATACTTGAGGCTCTTGTGATCGGTGTAAATATCACACCTCTGCCCAAACAAGTAATGCCTCCATATCTTCAGAGCATGCACAACTGCGGCTAACTCCAGATCATGAGTGGGATATTCAGCTCGTGCCGGCGCAACTGCCGCGAAGCATAAGCTATCACTCTGCCTTCCTGCATCAGAACGCAACCAAGACCATCCCTCGAAGCATCACAATACCACTGTGAACCTCTTGCTCTGGTCTGGCAGAGTAAGGACTGGCGCCGTAGTCAGCCTCTTCTTTAGCTCCTCGAAGGCCTTCTGACGCTCTCAGTCCAAGAGAAATCCACACCCTTCTCCAGCAAGGAAGTCAAAGGCTTCGCAATTTTGGAGAAATTCTCAATGAACCTCCGATAATAACCTGCTAAGCCAGAAAAGAGCGAACTTCCTTCACTGTCTGTGGTACAACCCAGTCAAGCACATCCTTCACCTTCCCGGGGTCCACAGCAATACCTCCCTTGGAGATAACATGACCGAGGAACGGAACCTCGTCAATCCAAAACTCGCACTTGCTAAGCTTGGCATATAGCTTGTGCTCTCTGAGCCTCTGCAACACAAGCCTGATATGCTTCTCATGCTCCGCTTCCGACTTGGGAATATATCAGGATATCATCAATGAATATCACCACAAAGGTGTCCAGATAATCCATGAAAACCTTGTTCATCAGATGCATGAAGAAAGCCGGAGCATTAGTCAAGCCGAAGGACATGACCGTATACTCGTATAACCCATACTTGCAGGTGAATGCCGTCTTCTGAATATCCTCAGGACGAATCTTCAGCTGATGATAACCCGAACGCAGATCAATCTTCGAGAATACACAAGCACCCTGAAGCTGATCGAAAAGATCCTCAATACGAGGCAATGGGATGCTTGTTCTTGATGGTGACTGCATTCAGATCCCGATAATCGACGCACATCCTCTTCGCACCATCCTTCTTCTCTACAAGCAATACAGGAAAAGCCCAAGGAGAGAAACTGCGACGGATATAACCCTTAGCTAGCAACTCATCGACAGTCTTCTTAACCTCCTCATGCTCGACAGGAGCCATACGGTAGGGCCTCTTAGCAATAGGAGCTGTGCCAGGCAAGAGATCAATAGAAAACTCAATGTCGCGATCAGGCGGCATACCTGCAAATCGTTCGGAAAGACATCCGGGAATTCAGACACCACGCGAATACCATCCGTGGGTCTAGCCTCCATCTGATGAAGAGATCCAGAAGGCTCTGTAGCTCCAACAGTGACCTCCTGACCATCCGGTGCTGACAGAAGAACTGTCCTCTGAGCACAATCTATCCGGACTCCCCACTTAGCAAGAGTCTCCATCCCTAGGATCACATCAATGCCCTTTGAGTCTAGCACCATCAGATTTGCACTGAAATCTACCCCCCTTATGGCCACACTGACTCTGGGACAGAAGACATGAGACCTCAACTGCCCTCCCGGTGAAGATACTAACATGCACCTCTTTAATGTGCTAGTAGGAATACCATGATGCTCAACAAAAGACTGGGTGATGAAAGAATGTGTAGCACCAGTATCAAAAAGCACTGTAGCAGGATGGGCATTAACCATGAACGTACCAATAACCACGTTGGGAGCCTCGGCCGCTGACTCGGCCGTCACGTGGTTCACCCTGCCCTGAGCTGGGGCCTTGGGCGGTGCTGCACGGCCCTGCTGCCCTGCCTGCGCCTTCCGAGGGCAGACGTTGGCGTAGTGCCCTGGCTCGCCGCAGTGGAAGCACACTCGCGGAAATGCAGCGGCCTGCTGCCCGGCAGGAGGAGTAGGCACTCCCTGCCTCTGAGCTGGTGGAGCCGGAGGCGCTAGAAGCCTCTGACCCTGTCCCGCTTGCTGCTGCTGAGGACGAGGCGGGTACTGCTGCCGCTGCTGGTACTGCTGAGGCGGCCTCTGCTGCTGCTGCTGCGGATGCTGATAGCGGGGACGAGTGTTGCTGCCCGAAGAGGATGGAGCCATCTTCCTCTTCTTATCCTCAATCTCCCGGCGCTTACGCTCGGCGTTGAGGGCCGCATCAACCAGCTGGTTGAAGTTGTCGAAGCGATGGTTCAGCAGCGCATACTGGATGTGATCATCCAGCCCCTCCTTGAAGTACTCCTGCTTATCGCTATCATGAGCGACGTCAGCAGGGGCGTAACGGGCAAGCTGAAGAAAACGGTCACGGTACTCCGTCACCGTCATCGATCCCTGAAATGACAACACAGATAACAAGGATAGAAATCGCTCAATGCGTCAGGCTTACGAAAGAAATCAAGGATGGATCAAGCTCAAAAGGAATGGTAGGGAATTCCGTTAAATTTTTACCTGCTTAAGGGCACGGAACTCCTTCTGCTTCATCTTCATTATGCCCTCAGGAATGTGATGGTTCCTGAAACGCTCACGGAACTGGTCCCACGTGAGAGCATCACGATCCCGAGCTGGGTAGGACTCCCACCAGTCAAGAGCGGAGCCTCGCAGCTGCCCTGCTGCGTACAAAACCCGCTCTCGGTCGTCGCATTGCGCAACAACCAACTGGCGCTCCACCGAACGAAGCCAGTCGTCTGCCTGGAGTGGGTCCATGGCGTGAGAGAAGGTCGGCGGGTGACCTCTCAGGAAATCCGCACGCCTGTCACGGGGCTGAGGCGGCGGAGGAGGCGGTGGCTGAGCATGGATCTGCTGCAAAGCCTGAACGGTGTTGTTCAGGGTCGCCATCATCTGCATCTGGAGCTGGAAGAACTGCTCCGGGGTCAGTGGTGGCGGCATCGGTAACGGCTGACCGGTACCCTGGTTGTTCTGCTCCTGCTGGTCAGAACCGGAACCGGTGCGCCTGGTGTTCACCATCTGATTGCAACAACCGAAATTTATGAGAAAAAGATATCGTGCCACTGCGGGAATGAAACTTTGGAAGGATATGACAGAAAGAAAAAGAATATAGGTTTTACCCCCAACATTCTAACTCAATTTTATTATTTAGTTCGAGTTGGGTTAGGTCGATTTGCATGAACAAGTTTAACTACTAGCCTATGCAGTCAACCAAAAATCCAAATCAAACATTTGCACAATAACAAACATTCAATATTCACAACTTAGTCGAGTTTTCCACACTACTCGACTAACACACTCGTTCTAGCGTATTTTCCATCGGGACGGCCCTACTTATAGCTTATAAGACTAGGCGACTCAGGCCAACGTCTACGGAAAACTCAAGCTACTTCTCAGAAAAGGCGGGGAAAACAGCAAATCGAGGGCTTAAGACTCAAGGAATAGAAGCAGAATCATGATGGTTGAGGATTTGCGGAGGCAAGCAAGAGAAAAGAAGTCCTAAACTCGACCAATTCTACCTAGGCTTCGTCCTACAGTCGACACGGCTCTGATACCAATCTGTCACACCCAATTTATAAGAACATAAATCGAGCAATCATATATGCGCCAGGATCAAGTCACGCATATATACAACAGATTATCAAGATATCACAACACATGTCAGGAATAACATTAATATAAATCGTAAATAAATCATAATGAATTATTTTATTACAACCGAATCAAGAATCGGTTCAAAAGTTGCGGAAGCGTATAAAAGAGATACAGGAAGAGCTGGGCGCCACAGGGACGTCGACTGGGAGACAAACGCCTAGAAGTCGTCGAAGCCGCTGACGTAATCCTCCACGTTGCCGGGCACTGAGCAGCAGTCGAAGATATCCGAAATAGAACAGAAGAGTAGAGAGGCAAGTGTGAGTACAAACTCGTACTCAACAAGTATAACACAAACTATGAGGCTCTAGGCTGGCTGACTCAACTGCATTAGCTTTTAGTCTTGGCAAATTTTATTAGAGCTAATTACTATAAGTGGATGAATTACCATAAACCCAATTGCATAATAAATTAATCAGTATTAATTAAGAACTACTGAGAACCATCCAAACCAAAACCACCCGGGGAATCGCCCTCGTCAAAGGTTGATAACCCCACTAATCAGACGGAGGATCTGGGCCGCTCATGACTGTGAGCACAGCTGATATATCAGTTTTACACTCTCGAGAGGTTGCACAACTTTACCCACAAGTCGTGAGCTACGCTAGTGGTTCATCACACTTCCTTAGGTGAGATGGCTAGCAAGCGCACTACGAGACCGTTACAAGGACACGTTGGTAAGATGTAACCGCTAAGGATTCTGGATCAGCGACGATGGGGCCCACCTCCGGGGGTACAAGACACACAGCACAGACCAAGCCGGAGGAGCAGGGACCATTGAAGCTTACCACCCCTCTTGCCCACGCAGGTAAGTTACTCCCGAACCAAAATGACCTAATTAGTAAGTCAAGACCGTCCCATACCAGTCTTGTGGTTGCGCGGTTGTCCCAGGTTGTCGCTCTATGAACCGGTCCTTATGGAGAGTGGCCAACCAAGCACTAAGCACCGTGCTGGCCCCCTAAACCATGTTTCTACAAAAACATATTTTTAAGGACGCACAAACCACTCAAGCACACAGCACAGAGGGTCGGCTCCAGAATTAAGTTGCATAAGACCATTAATCAAATTAATTAAAAAGGACCAAGATTTGTTATAGCGCAGCAACCTAGCACAACTAACCAAAATGCAACCCAAAGGATATATATAAAGGATATAAAGGTGGCTAGGAAGTCCTTATAGGCATACAGAATTAAATGCAGTATGAAATTGTATTTAAAAGTGATAGGAAGTTCATGTTATACTTGCCTTCCTCGTACTCTCCCGGCTGCTGCTCAAACTGCTCGGAAGACGGCTGCTCCTGGTACTGCTCCAAAGGCTCCGCGTCTACTCACGATCATCAAACATAGCCCACACATACACACATGCATAACAAGAACAAACTATAAGAAAACAGTACACCAATACAACAGAACAGCACATGAAACTAGCCTAGAACTAATCTACGCGTTACAACGATCGCGTGCATATAAAGAACACCTAAAACGGAGCTAAAACGTGAAAACTGCGTTTAAAACAGGATCCAGGGACCTAATTGTAAGAAAAACAGGACTTCCAGGGGCTTCTGGACAAAAACCGAGGACTAAAACGTAATTAAAGCATAGACTTAGGGGCTAGCACGTGAAAACTCAAGAGATGGACTGCGGGTTCAATTTCTAGGAAAGACAGGGGCTTAAACGAATAAAATCAGGACTGAACTGCAATTACTTTTGACTTAAGATGGACCGCGGGTTGATTTCCAAGAAGGACAAGGACTCTTTAGCAAAAAGACTAGCTGAACCGGTATCCTTTAATCTGGGTCCTCAGATCTAAATCGGGCGGCTCGGATTAGATCTGTTACGCGAAGGGGTATGCGCAGATCTCACCCGTGGGATCGCGATCCTACGCTCCGGACTCTATCCTTACGCGGATCTAATGCCTCCCACTGGATCGCGATCGGAGGGCTCTGGGCGAAGGGGTATGCGGCTTCTAACCAGATCCGTTGATCGTGGATCGGGCGGCCAGTACCAAATGGGAAAGAGAAACAGGGGCTGGCGGCGGCAATTGCTCGCCGGAGGCGGCCTTCACGGCGGCGCCTCGCCGGAGGACATGCGATCCGGCGGTCCTGTGTCTGGTTTGGAACGGGATCAGGCCGAGGAGATAGGGGGGCGTACGGGGAACTGTTTAGGAGGGAAAAGAGCCGGCCAACTTGGCCATGGCGGCCGGCGGCGGCGAGCAGAGACTCGGGGCGCCGGCGAGCCCGTGCGGCTGCGGGTGCCGGTGGTGCCGCGCTCCAGGTCCAAAGGCGCGCGAGGGACCGGGGCGACCCGTGCAACGGAGAGAGAGGGTGGGGAGGTGGCTCACCGAGGCCGGAGTTGACCGGACGCGCGGCGAAACAAGGCCGGCGGCGAGCTCCGTAGAAATCCAACCGCTACGTGGCCGGGGTCAAGGAAGGCGGCCGCGGATAGGTTCCTGGTGCTCGGATGAAGCTCCTGCGGGGTCCGGTCGGAGCTAAAGCGCCGGGGAGCGGCGTGCCCGCGGCGGCGGGGTGCCCCGAGCGGAGGCAAAGGTGGCGGGCGCGTCTAGGGTTGATGTGGGGCGGCGCAGGTGAGAATGGGTGGCCCCAGGGGTGGCGCAGGAAGATAAGAAGAGCAGGGCCGAAGATTCGGGTGCGGTTGAGGCGGGGGAGGGCCGGGGATCTCGGCCGTGCGGCGGCTCGGCCGTTGCGGGGACAGGGGCGGAAGGATGGGGATGACAGGCGGGCCCGGTTCGTCAGAGAGAGGAAGGGGCGCTGCGCGCGCGGGCTGAGCAAGGGAGCGGTGCGAGCGCTGGGCCGGGCGCGCGAGGGGAGGAGCCGGCTCGGGCTGGGGAAACGGGGCAAGCTGGGCTGGCGCTGAGGAAAGAAAACGGGCCGGCTGCCGGGCCGTGCGGGGAGAGGAGGAGAGAAAAAAGGAGGGCCCGAGGGAGGAAGTGGGCCAGGGGGGAAAAGAAAAGAGGGAGAGAGGGCCCGCGGTTGAGGGAGAGAAGGGAGAGGGTTTTGGGCTGGGCTGAGGGAGAGAGTTGGGCTGCTTTTATTCTTCCTCCTTTCCTTTTCTTTTCTATACTCCACTAATTCAAACAATCTATTTGAATTCAAATGAGTTTGAATTCCAACCTTATAATTTCAACACAAATAAAATAATGCTGCGGCATGAATGCACAAACACTTTAATCCTATGGTAAATTTTATTTTCTTGCGTTATAAAATTACTTTAAATACGAGATAAATTAGAGAAAACCCTGGAAAATTTATTCGAGCCCAAATAAATTAATTAAAATTTGAGAAAATTACCTTAGGGTGTTACAGAAATGCAATAAGTTAATAAGGTGAAATTTAAATTTGGAAATCCACATTTCAAATATTATAACTCATTCAATTAACACACAAACATACATAAATAAAGAGGTTTTAGATTTGAAATACTATTTATGGTAGAATTTATTGTGATAAGAACTAAACATTTAAATTAAATTTGAAATGAACCAAAATTTGAATTAAAAACTTTTAAATAAAAGATTATAGAAATTTGATTATAAAATATCACCTTAGAGGATAATAATGGTGTTAATTTAGAAGAGGTTATATAATAAGTTTATTTAATATTTCAAATTTGAAAGTTCAAATAAGAGAATTTAAATTTAATCAAGTTTAAGTTTGCAACTTAACACAAGGTTAGCTAGAGTTCATAAAACATTCATGCTACATTTTAGAAAAACAAAAGAACATGAAATAACAAGGTTGGGTGTATTTTACCCTTTAACTTTAAATTCAAAATACAGGTAGAAATATTTTATTTCAAACTAAACTCTATTAACAAGAGTCATAGAGTTTGAAATCTACTTTCTAACAAAATTGGTTTCACTATTTTTAGATTTTTCTGTGAATTGTTATGAATTTTACAAGACAGGGAATCATATACACATGAAATAATAGAAGCCTTAGGGGGGGGGGTCTCGAATATTTGCACTGGGGTCCCTGCAAGATATGCTCTTCTCATGAATAGGCCCTTGCTCGGCCTCGACACGGCTGGAGGCTCGGCCTCCGGCGCGTTCTCACCGGCGGCGAGGTCGCCGGCGGTGAGGGGCCGGTCAAGTACGACCAGGGGAAAGAGGCAAGCACATAGGGCAAGGCGGGATCCAACAGATAGAGGAGGAATCCGGCCGGCGACGAGAAGGGGCGGCGGCCGAGGCGGCGCAACGCCGTTCCCGGCGAACGGCCGGTGAACAAGGGGGCCTAGCGCGCGCATGAGCACCACTGGGATGTGGGGAGCGATTCCCTTACATGGATTGGTCGGAGGAGTGGCGAGGCGGGCTGTCGACGGTGAAGCCGAGCTCGGCGGCGCCAATGGAGGGGCGGTTCGGAGTGGAGTAAATCCGGCGGAAGGAGGGGTCGGGGCTGGACGGGATCAGGATGTAGAGTAAGGGGAGGAGGTGGGGAGACTCTGGGTCAGCGGAATTTGAGCGAGGTGGAGTGGTTACGGCGTATGCCGATGAGAGAAGCGGGCGGCTCCGGTGAGGCAGGGAAGAAGAAAAGGGGAGAGACAGCCGTAGGCCGGGGTTTGGTGAGCAATTGAGCGAGGGAAACATGCAATGTGGAGTTGCGGATCCCACTAAGTAGAAGAGAGGGAAGGATAAGGCAAGCCGGTGGAGAAATTGCAGCGGCGGCCGGCACTCCGGCGTGCAGTGCTGGCAGTCGGGGGAAGGAATCGTGGCGCTCGGGTGGGGCGCCAGCGGCAGAAGTCTAGGGCGGTGAGGAGCAGGAAAGCAACGCGTGGCAAGGGGGGGGGGCACGGGAGGTGGCCGGCGGTGAGCCAGAGCGGCGCTTTACTCCGGCGGCAGAGGAACCAGGGGGGGCAGAGCAGGGGAGCAGAGGCGCCTGAGGAAGAAGGGGATGAACTGATTTATGGGCTGATCTGTAATTTCAGAGAAAGACAGGGACCTTACTGTAAAGGTCTTGCAACTTTTAAACCAATGCTCAAATAAAGATGGTCCAAAAAGCAAAAGTGCATGGTTTTTCAAACTCTACAACTTTTCTTTAAGGTTCACCTGCATTTGAGCAATAGTTTTGGAGATAACATAGACTTAGTAATAATTTTACATTTTGTGTAAATCCTTAAGTAAAATTACTTTTACACATATATCCTATGGTAATTTCATACATATTTTTGAAATTAAACCACTGATATCACTTTTTGCAAGATAACCCTTATACTTTTAAACTCTCCCCTCATCCCCATCCATTTTGCATAAAAGGACCTTTAGTTAATGTTAATTACATAAACATCCTTTCTTCCATAACATTGCATACATAAAATACATTTTTGCCAAACTTTGAACATACAAGCTTACTTAATTTCTGAGGTATGACCTAGCTAATTACCTGAGTGTCACAGAGCCGCCCACGCCGAGGCGAGAGCTGCAGCCGCATTCAGTAGCGAAGCAGTCGCCCAAGAGAGCCTCAGGCAGGCCCGAGACCGGCGTATGCAAGAGTGGACCCAAAGTGGAACACCAGTCCCGGCAATTGGAGAAGATCATGTTTTACTCGGGACACCCGTCATAGGATGGGGAACACTCTTTGGGAACACACACGCTCCACCCGAGAACCCTGAAAGTTCTGCCGCCGCCGTCGAAGGGGATGCTGCAGCGCAACCCTTGCCAGATGGAAACCCAGACGACGGCGAACGAGGATCTCTCACCCTCCCCGCCCCGGAAGAAGGCACGCCTCGCAAATAGAATAACCGACGCGGTCCCAGTTATGCACCCCCCAGCTTAAGACGTGCCCTTAGACAAGACCCTGGCCGAGTAGCACGAGACCTAGTCGTACCCCCAAGTTGTACCCCCTTGCAGTAATAAAATGGTTTGTGCTTGTTGTTTGTGATGTTCTGTGCTGGTTTGTTGTGTGCTGCTTGTTATATGAATACTGGCAGAAGGTAGGTTCTGCCTTATATACGAATTAAACAACTTAAACATCACATAATAGTAACCCCACTCTACCCAATCAACAGATGGCTCCCCGAAGCATCGCAAGGGCCTCCCGTAGCCGGAACCCTGCAGCCGCTGGTGCCGAAGCGCAGCCTGTAGGGCAAAATCTTCCACAAGGAGAACAAGAAGTAAGCCAGAACTGAGGAGAAAACCAAGAAGGAGAGCAATTACCACCACCCCCACCCCTCGCAGACTTGGCGCAGATAATCCACAACCAGACCCTCATACTGGAGACGCTGGCCAATGCCCTCATTAACCGGCAGCCACGAGGGCAGAATATCAACGACAAGCTGACAGCCTTTCTAAGGACCAAGCCGCCCACCTTTGCCGGATCCTGCAACCCGTTGGATGCAGACGACTGGTTGCGAGTGATTCAAAGGAAACTCGAACCATTCGAGTGCCAGGACCGGGACAAAGTCCTTCTAGCAGCCCACCAGCTCACCAGAACAGCATTATCCTGGTGGGAAAACTATTGTGCCGCAGCCGAAGATGCCTCTACCATCACCTGGGGAGAATTCGTGAGGGAGTTCCGCCGCTATCACATTCCTTCGGCCACCATGAAGCACAAGGCGGATGAATTCCGCGCACTACAACAAGGAAGCATGACGGTGGAAGAGTACACCCACCGGTTTATAGAATTGGCCTGATACGCGCCGGAGGAAGTGAACGACGACGATAAAAAGCAAGATATGTTCAAGAAGGGATTAAGCCCAGAACTCCGGACCTTGCTTATCCCCCAGATCTATCCGGACTTCAACACCCTGATGAACAAGGCTATCCTCACGGAAAGGGCCAAAGCCGAAGAGAGGAAGATAATAAACGCAAATTCCTGGAAAGTAAGGCCCGCCAACAGGACCGCTTCCAAAAGCCGAGGAACTCCAACTACACTGCACCAAGATCTCAGGCCCCAATGCAGTATAGGACTCAGTCCCAAGTGACAGGGTCACGGGCCCTTGAAGCACAGCCTAAGAGTTAGAATACCATGAGGGCCCCGCAGAGCAACACAAGCCTGGTCGCCTCCGACAACAACAACATTAGGGCCTGTTTCAACTGCCGTGAGACAGGACACTTCATCGCCAATTGCCCTTATGCCAAGAATAAGCCGGCAACATCGGCCTTCTCCAACACGGTGAATGGGCCCAGACCAGCCCTGACCGGTGCCAACCGAGTGCCCATCCGCAACAGCGACAACAGCCAGCAGATGAAGCAGCAATCATTTGGACGAGCCCGCGTCAATCACATCGACGCGCAGGAGGCTCAAGAGGCTCAAGGCGTAGTGCTCGGTGAGTACCTAGTCAACTCAGCTCACTCTGGCAACAGTACTATTCGATTCTGGAGCATCGCACTCGTTCATATCATCGAGTTTTGTGGAAAAACACAGAATACCTATAGAGCTATTAAAAACACCCCTATTAACCCGGACGCCTGGAGGCGACATTAACTGTCAGTTAGGTTGTCCGCGGGTAAGGATCAATTTAAGTAGGGTAGGCTTTCTAGCAGATTTGGTAGTACTTAAGTCTGGGGGAATAGACGTGATCCTCGGAATGGACTGGTTAAGCCGACACAATGGTCTCATAGGCTGTACCGACAAAGTGGTACACCTAACAAACCACGAAGGAGTACAAGTGATCTGCCGTACCCGGGATAGTAAGTTTGACCCAATGGTGTTTAGCCTGGAAACCAAGCCCTTAGAAGGAGTCCCGGTAGTAAACGAATACCCAGACGTATTCCCCGAAGAGCTTCCCGGTATGCCGCCGGACAGGGATATAGAGTTCGTCATAGACCTCATCCCCGGAACATCCCCTATAGCCAAGAGACCCTATAGGATGGCGGCTTCTGAGTTAACAGAATTAAAGAAACAACTAGAAGAACTGCAGCGAATTGGCTTCATTAGACCAAGCTCGTCACCATGGGGAGCCCCAGTGCTGTTTGTCAAGAAGAAGGATGGAAGTATGAGGTTGTGTGTAGATTACCGGGCACTGAATGAAGTTACCATTAAGAATAAGTACCCCCTCCCCAGGATTGATGACCTGTTCGATCAGTTAAAAGGAGCCAAGTACTTTTCCAAGATCGATCTAAGGTCAGGATATTTTCAGCTCAAGATTAGGGAAAGTGACATCCCTAAGACAGCTTTTGTCACCCGTTACGGGCAGTTTGAGTTCACCGTAATGTCCTTTGGACTAACCAACGCCCCTGCCTATTTTATGAACCTCATGAATAAGGTGTTCATGGACGAGCTAGATAAGTTTGTCGTAGTATTTATCGACGACATACTTGTCTACTCTAAGAGTATTCAGGAACATGATCAACACCTGCGGGTAGTATTGGAAAAGCTGAGGATGCATAAGCTATATGCTAAATTCAGCAAGTGTGAATTCTGGCTGGAGAGAGTAGCTTTCCTTGGTCACATTCTGACCGCGGAAGGCGTAGCCGTGGACCCAGAAAAGGTCGAAGCGGTCTCTAACTGGCAGCGGCCGACCAACGTTAGTGAAATCAGAAGTTTCCTTGGATTAGCCGGATACTATCGAAGGTTTATTGAGGGATTCTTTAAGATAGCCCGACCCATGACGAAACTTCTTAAGAAGGAGAAGAAGTTCGCCTGGACGGAAAATTGCGAGAGGAGTTTTCAAGAATTGAAGCAAAGGTTGACAACCGCCCCAGTGCTAACCCTACCGGACATCCATCGGGACTTTGTCATTTATTGTGACGCATCCCGACAAGGATTAGGATGTGTACTGATGCAAGACGGGAAAGTCGTTGCATATGCTTCCCGCCAACTTAGGACTCATGAGCAGAATTATCCGACCCATGATTTGGAATTAGCAGCCGTAGTGCATGCCCTTAAGATTTGGAGACATTATTTAATTGGAAATAAGTGTGAGATTTACACCGACCATAAGAGCTTGAAATATATCTTCACCCAACCGGATTTGAACCTAAGGCAGAGGAGATGGTTGGAGTTGGTTAAGGACTACAATTTAGAGATCCATTACCACCCCGGAAAGGCAAATGTAGTAGCCGACGCCTTAAGCCGGAAATTCTATGGACCCAAGGATGACAATCTACGCGAGGAAATGGCACGATTAAATGTGCATATTGTTCCTCGAGGTTCCAGCCATGTGCTAAGCGTCCAATCAACACTAGAGGATAGAATTAGAGAGGCCCAAAGCTTGGATCAGGAGTTAATAAAGATCTGCAAACAAACTGGAGAAAACAAAGCACCGGGCTTCAGAGTAGACGATAAAGGAACATTATGGTACGAGGATAGGATTTGTGTACCCCAGAATGGAGACTTCCGGCAGAAAATCATGGACGAAGCCCATAACTCGGCCTACTCCATCCACCCGAGATCCACCAAAATGTATATGGACATAAAGCAAAAATATTGGTGGAATGGAATGAAGGCGGATATTGCACGATTCGTGGCTCATTGTGACACCTGCCAAAGGGTCAAGGCCGAACATAAAAAGCCGGCAGGATTATTGCAACCCTTGCCTATCCCGGTCTGGAAATGGGATGAGGTAGGGATGGACTTTGTAGTGGGTCTACCCAGAACGCAGAAGGGACACGATTCCATATGGGTAGTAGTGGACCGACTCACTAAATTGGCTCATTTCATACCCGTACGAACCACTTACGGTGGAGAAAAGCTGGCAAAGCTTTATGTGGAAAACATAGTAAAGTTACATGGAGTGCCTAGCCGAATGGTCTCGGATAGAGGGACCCAATTCACCTCTAGGTTCTGGAAAAGCTTACATCAAGCCATGGGCACCAAGTTGGATTTCAGCTCTGCATATCACCCACAGACGGATGGTCAAACCGAAAGGGTGAATCAGATTATGGAAGATATGCTGAGAGCATGTGTCCTGACCTACGGAAAGGACTGGGAGCAGAGTCTGCCCTATGCGGAATTCTCGTACAATAATAGTTACCAAGCCAGCTTGGGCATGTCGCCATTCGAAGCCCTCTATGGAAGAAAGTGCAAAACCCCCTTGATGTGGTCGGAAGTCGGAGAACGTGCACTAGTAGGACCTGCGCTTATAAAAGAAGCAGAAGAAAAAGTAGCGGAGATCCGCGAGAAGTTGAAGGCGGCTCAATCTCGACAAAAGAACTATGCTGATAAGAGAAGGCGAGAAATAAGTTTCAACCCAGGCGATTTTGCTTATCTCAAGGTCTCACCCATTCGGGGAACGCGAAGATTTCAAGTGCAAGGAAAATTGGCCCCTCGATACGTTGGACCGTATCGGGTTCTGAAGAGAGTCGGAGCGGTGGCATACCGACTGGAGCTACCAGAAGAAATGTCGGACATACACCCAGTATTTCATGTTTCGCAATTAAGGAGGTGTTTGAGAGTACCCGAGGGAGAACATGTGCCGGTGGAAACAATAGACCTGCAGCCGGATTTGCGATACCAGGAAGTGCCGGTCAAGATTCTGGACACTGTCACTAGGAGGACAAGAAACTCCGAAGTACGGATATGCAGGGTTCAATGGAGCAGACACGGAGTAGAGGAAGCAACCTGGGAACGCGAGGAGGCCCTAAAGAAAGAATTTCCCCATCTGTTTAAAAGCCAGCCGAATCTCGAGGACGAGATTCACTTAAGTGGGGTAGGTTTGTGACGCCCCGAAAATTTACCCAAATCAAATCACGCGTTAGAGTGTTTCGATTAAAAACCACTCGTCGACAAAACCCTAGCCCTAACCCCTGCTGACCGACACTAAACCTTATCGCCGTCCCATCCCGCGCCGATCGGAGCCCTGCCGCCCGCACGCGATCACCGCCGCGATTAGCGCCGGCGCAAGTCCTTTCTCGCGCAACGCGCAAATGTCGCGCGCGCGTGGCCGACCGGCCACGGTCGCCGCCGCGACCGGCGCCGACACGCCCCTTCCCCTCCCCCTCTCTCTCCTTTTCCTTTTTCTCCCTCTCCCATTTTTTTTCTTTTCCAATCTCTCTTTTTCTCTTTTCCCTTTCCTCCTTTCCCTTTTACCTTTCTTCTTTCTTTTCCCTCTCCTTCCTTCTTTCCTGGCTTCCCCTGCCGCGAGCCCGCGCGCCTCCCCCAGGTCATGCACCTGTTCCCCCTTGCCGCGCCAGACACCGGCCGCGCCACCCCCCCTCCTCCACGCCCGCACGCCCCAGGCACCGCACGGCCGCGCCGCTTGCCGTGCCACGCGCACCTCGCGTGCCCCGCGTGCACTGCGCGCCGCGCCCGTACCGCCGCCGCTCGCGCCCCGCCCGGGCCCGCGCCTCGCCGCGCTGCGCGCGCACGCGCGCGTGCTCCCCCGCGCGTGCACCACGTGCCGCGCCGCCCGCCGCGCCGCCCGACGCTTGAACGCGCACGACCGGGCCACGACGCCGCGCCGCCCGTCGCTGCCGCGTCCCGCCCCGCCGCGCGCGCCGTCGCCCCGCCCTGTGCCGCATAGCGCCCGGTCCTTTCCTCCTCCACGTGATTGACGTCGTCCTCGCCGCACGCCACATCGCGACACGCACGAAGGGCCGAAGCACCATTAATGGCGCTCCGCCCCGGCCTCTGCCGCGCCCCGACCTCCACCACCGCGGCTGCCTATAAGTAGGGCCGAGGGGCACCCCCAGCACCTCACAATCGCCGCCGCACGCCTGGCCCCTCCCCTCCTAGCCCTCAACGCCGCCACACCGAGCCCCCGCGCGCGCCGCCGCCGGCCTCCGTCGCCCCACCTGCACACGCCGTCCCGGCCCGAGGTGAGGCCGGGGACTGGTTCCCCTCGCCCTTCCCCCACTTTTCCCCCTGCTCCGGGCCGCTCGTGGGCCCTGGCCGGCCGGCGCCACCCGCCGCCGTCGCCCCTGCCCCCTCCTCTGTTTCAGTCACAGGGGAGGAGAGGAGGAAGAAGGGGCTTTTGCCCAAACCCCCCCCCCCCTTTCTCACTTTATTGCTTATAGAACCTTTTCTGTCTTATTTACCCCCTTTTTGCTAAAAAGGACCCTGCTCTTCTCATTAATTCAAACCAAACCCTACGCACCATAGACCTAAGACATACTCGACACTCTTTAGCATGCCCCGAGTATTTCTAGGATTTACAAATAGGTCCTTACTCTTTCCAGATACTTACGAATAAACCCCTGGAACCCTGTTTAACCACCCGAACCCTCTTTACCTCGTCATTTTATGTGCGAAACGATCTCCGATCGACCCAAAACTTTACCACGCCCCTTCTAGTATAGTTCTAGCCATGCCATTAAGAAACCACCCAAAAATATTACCCTAACTCCGTAACTAAATTATTTCCGATTCAAGCTTAACGATAAAAGCTTTTAGTTCGTTCGCTTGATTGTATGCCTGTTTGTTTGCGTCGTAGGACACGGAGTGAACGGGGAAGGTCCCGACCGTGACCAAGCGAACGAGGACCAGTTCTGCGACCCCGAACCCGAGGGACAGTGCTTCGATCAGGATCTCCCGCAAGGGTTTGATGATGGCAAGTTCAATTCCGCCCTTTGATGCATGTTTCTGTCCTAGTTTTTATAAACACAACCCAGTGGCCTGTTTTATAAAATTGCATGGTTTTGCTTGCTGAAAACATGGTAGGATAGCCACCCTTGTTTGTGATAACCATACCTTGACCACTTGATTTTATAAAGAAAATGTGTGTGTGTGGGAAGGGATAAAATGTGGTTTTGAAAGACGAGTCAGACGGGATGGATGGCATTTCTGTGTGAATTGCCGTTGGTGTGCTCGTACCTGTGTGGTTGAGCAAGGAAGGGAGATATCCATCTTGTCACCCCTAAGGACCGAGTTGATGTGTCATCTCACCTAGCTTCCTGTCGTGCAAACCACTTGACCGTTGTATGGCAACGGCTTAGCTTAAACCCCACTAGTTAGTCTGATAGCCATCGGGAGAGCTGAGAGCAACGGGTGATCAAGGAGAAGGGATAAGCTCTGTGTGACTTATGCCCCGGTTAAACCTCGAAGATAGGTCGAATGACCCCTTGATGGATCCCGTGGTGGCTAGTTAGGCCTAGCTAAGGTGGGTAATGGCTTTGATGGGATCTGCACCGGCACTAAGGTGTTCGTGCTGTGGTACCCCACCTGTGGGTAAAGTTGCACACCTCTGCAGAGTTAAAATCTATTCGAATAGCCGTGCCCACGGTATTGGGCAAGTTATGGTGTGGTCACATAACTAGTGTTTCTATCTGAGAATGGTTGGGCTAGTGTGAGTGATTTGGAAAATGTCCGGCAGTTGTGCCGTGAGCTACGGCGGACAGGGAGTCCGGTAGCAGTTTAAAACCTGGATCCTGCATGGATCAACATCGTGTGCTCTTTAATGTTTGAAAGATTGTTTTGAAAATGTTTTAAACGAACCCTTGCATGCAACCGAGTTTTCCGCAAATAAACCCTAGCATCATCCTTGGGTTATCCTGTGCATTTAATTCTGTTATACCCCCTCCGTGGGTGTGATTGGACTTGCTGAGTACGTTCGTACTCACCCCATTCTTACTTTTACAGTGGAAGACCCCGACTACGTCCCCGAAGACATCGAGTAGGGTTCCGTCCTGCACCCAGTCTTGCCTGTGGTTAAGGTCACCGTTGGAGTTCCGCATGGCGCAAGACTCTGATGATCCCCTTTTCGTAGCTAGCGTAGTAGTGTGGGTTTTAGTTGTAATCCTCGCGATAGTGGCGCTTCACTGCCCATTACCGCGTAGAGTTGTACGGTGATGTACCATCTGATGTAATAAAAGTGTTATCAGCCTCCTGGGACTGATAAAGCAACACTTTTAAGTCTTCCCTGATGGGGGGACGCTTCACTGGGTTTCTTGTATCACACCTCGAGTGCATCATTTGAGGCGGAACCTACTTTAGAGGCAGAGATCAGGCAGCGTCAGAAAGCTGATAAGAAGCTGCAGGAGATCCGTGAACTGCTCAAGATTGGCAAAGCACCTCATTTCAGAGAGGATGATCAGGGTACCTTGTGGTACAAGGGCCGGATATGTGTGCCAGATGTGAAGGATCTCAGGAAGTTGATCTTGAGTGAGGCTCATGATACAGCGTATTCCATTCATCCGGGCAGCACGAAGATGTATTATGACCTCAAGGAACGATTCTGGTGGTATGGAATGAAGCGTTCCGTTGCGGAGTACGTGGCTATTTGTGACACTTGTCAGCGTGTCAAGGCAGAGCATCAGAGGCCAGCAGGTCTATTGCAGCCATTGAAGATTCCAGAGTGGAAATGGGAGGAGATCACCATGGACTTCATTGTGGGATTACCTCGTATTCAGAAAGGGTACAACTCCATATGGGTAGTAGTAGATCGGTTGACGAAGGTTGCCCACTTCATTCCGGTGAACACTACTTACTCTGGTGCCAGACTCGCAGAGTTGTACATCTCCAGGGTCATTTGTCTGCATTGTGTTCCGAAGAAGATCATATCTGACCGAGGATCTCAGTTCACTTCACGGTTCTAGGAGCAGTTGCATGATTCATTGGATACAAAGCTACGCTTCAGTACCGCCTATCATCCTCAGACAGATGGGCAGATAGAAAGAACCAACCAAGTGTTGGAGGATATGCTTCGAGCCTGTGCTATTCAGTATGGTACCACCTGGGATAAATGCCTGCCGTTTGCAGAGTTCTCGTATAACAATAGTTATCAGGCCAGTCTGAAGGAGTCTCCCTTTGAGGCCTTGTACGGTCGGAAGTGCAGGACTCCGCTGTATTGGGATCAGATTGGCGAGAGGTAGGTGTTTGGTACGGATATTGTTGAAGAGGTAGAACAACTGGTACAGCAGGTGCGCGAGAACCTGAGGGTCGCACAGACTCGTCAGAAGAGTTACGCGGATGTTCGTCATCGAGATCTGACCTTTGCAGTGGGTGATCATGTGTACCTGAAGGTCTCGCAATGAGAGAAATCCGCAGGTTTAACGTGAGAGGGAAGCTAGCCCCTCGATACATCGGTTCATTCAAGGTATTGGAGCGGAAAGGTGAGGTAGCATACCGCTTGGAGTTGCCTCCCGATCTCTTGGGAGTGCATGATGTATTCCACGTGTCTCAGCTGAAGAAGTGCTTGAGGGTGCCAGAAGAACAAGCACCGCTAGAAGGGTTGGATGTGCAGGAGGATCTGACCTACACCGAACATCCGGTGAAGATTCTGGAGACATCTGAGAGAGTTACCAGAAATAAGAAGATCAAAATGTGCCGTGTCCAGTGGGGTCATCACACGGAGGATGAGGCTACGTGGGAGCGAGAAGATGAGCTGAGGAAGACATATCCCGATCTCTTTGCTAGCTAGCCTATTCGAATCTCGGGATGAGATTCCTGTAAGGGGGGTAGATTTGTAACACCCTAATGCAAAATTCCAGGATTTATAATGGAATTAATTTGGCTCCATTAATTTTCTAAGGATTTAACGTGCTTAGTTTGCATTTAACCTAATTAAATTATGCAAGTAATTAAAATTTATTTTAGGGTCAACATGTTTGTGCATTCATGCTGGTGCATCTCTTTCGTTTGTCTGAATGGTTAAATTGGAATTCAAATCTCATTTGAATTCAAATAGAATTGAGTTGGTTTGAAAAGGAAAAGAAAAGGAGAGAGAGGAAAGAGAAGTCAGCCAGCAACCCACCTGCAGCTCTTTCTTTTCCTTTCTCCTACGGCCGATTCCCCTCGCTCGGCCCACATCGGCCGCGCCCTACTTCCAACGGCCGCCAGTCCGCTTCCCATCGGCTGACCCCCACCTCTACATCGGCCGCCCCGCCTCTACATCGGCCCAGCCCCGCCCCATCGGCCACTCTCCGCCTTCCATCGGCCAGCCCGAGCCGTGCCCCTCCCCTCTCTTTTTCTGGCTCTCTGGCCCCACCCGTCAGCGCCTCTTCTCTCCTCTTTCTTCTTCCACGCACACCGGCCGCCCATGAATCCCGGCGAGCCCCGCGCCCAGCCCGCACGCCGAGGCCGTTCCGCCGCCCTACAAATAGAGGCACCCGAACCCCTTGGAACCCTAACCCTAAACCCCCCGGCGCCGTTGAACCCCTAGCACCTCTGCCGCCTGCTCCTCCGCACCGCACCTCCTGCTCCGCCGCGGACCTGTTGCTCCGGTGCATCTCAGCTCCGGCCAAGGTCCGCAGTAGCTCCGCCTCACCGCCAGGAAGCTTTTCGAAGCTTCTGCCTCGACCCCGAGCCCTGCCCGTGCCGGAATTTGATCAAGAGCGCCGCCGGTGAGATGCTCCGCTCATGCGATTCCTTGCCGCTGGTGATCCCCGGACCCCCTGACCCCCGTGGCACCTCCACAGGTACACCCCAAGCTGATCCGTGGAGATCAGAAGCCCGGAAGACCCCTGCAGCAGCTCTCCCCGTGAGCGCCGCCGTTTCCGCCGCTCAGCCATCGTCGCCGACCAGCCTGCGCTATCGCTCCAGCTGATTCAAGCCCTCGGTGAGCATCAGCATGTCCCCCTGGCCCTTCTGCGCTAGATGTGGTAGACCTTTAGCTCTCTCTTAGACCGGAACGCGCGCGCCGACGATGCGCCGTCGTGCCGATCCGCCCCCGCCGTGGGGAGCTCCAATCCAAACCCTCATTAGCCATCTCAAGTACCTAGATGGATTCGCCGTGTCGTGCTCTACCTCTAGGGCTAGACCTCGTCCAAAATGGAGGCCAGACGACCGAGATCGGCCAACGCCGGCGAGGCGCCATCGCGGAAGCCGGACTCCGGTGACCGCTCCGCCGCTCCGAACGCCCGGTTGCCCGAGCCGCAGATCAGAGCCGCCAGATCGCGATCTAACGATCCTGATTAGAGTATACTGGTTTGGCCTGGCTGTGTTGTTAAAGAGTCCCTCTGTTTTCCTAGAATCAACCTGCAGTCCATACCTATTCAAAAGAAATTCCAACTAGGTCCTGTTTTTAGCGCCGGAGCCCCCTGAGTTCTCTGGAAATTGGGTCCGCCGTCCATGCCTGGTGTTTTCACGAGTTAGACCTAGATCTACCCTTTAATTACGTTTAAGTCCCTAGTTTTTGCACAGGACCTCCCTGGAAGTTCTGATTTCTCGCAGAAAGGTCCATAGACCTTGTTTTAGCCCTAGATTTTGCGTCTCAGCTCCGTTTTAGGTGATTCTCGCACCCACGCGATCATTATAACGCGTAGAATAGTTCTACCATAGTTTTGTGTGCTATTTTCATGTAATGTTGTACTGTTTCTTATCTTTTGTCCTTATTTGCATGTATGTGTATGTGCTGGACCATGTTTTGGCGTTGCGATCGTGAGTAGACGCTGAGCCTTTGGATGAGTACCAGGAGCCCCTTTCTGCAGAGCAGTTTGAGCAGCAGCAGGAGAACTTTGAGGAAGGCAAGTATAACATGAACATCCTATCACTTTTAAATACCAATTTCATACTGCATTTTAATACTGTATGCCTATAAGGATTTCCTAGCCACTTTTATCCTTTATATTATACGTTGGGTTGCATTTTGGTTAGTTGTGCTAGGTCCTGCGCTCTCACATATAACGGTCCTTCTTAATTAAATTTGATTAATGGTATATGCAACTTGATTCTGAGGGTGGCCCTCTGTGCTGTGTGCTTGAGCGGCTCACATCTCGTTAAAAGATGTTTTTATAGAAACTTGGTTTAGGGGGCCAGCACGGTGCTTAGTGCTTGGTTGGCCACTCTCGAAAAGGACCAGTTCATAGAGCGACAACCTGGGACAACCGCGCAACCACAAGACTGGAATGGGACGGTCTTGTCTTACTAATTAGGTCATTTTGGTTTGGGAGTAACTTACCTGCGGGGCAAGAGGGGTGGTAAGCTTCTATGGCCCTCGCGCTACGAGGCTTGGTTCTTGCTGTGTGCTTGTACCCCCTCGAGGCTTGCTCCACAGTCGCTGATCCAGAATCCTTAGCAGTTACACCTTACCAACGTGTCCTTTGTAACGGTCTCGTAGTGTGCTTGCTAGTCATCTCACCTAAGGAAGTGTGATGGGGAACTAGCGTGGCTCACGACTTGTGGGTAAAGTTGTGCAACCTCTCGAGAGTGTAAAACTGGTATACTAGCCATGCTCACGGTCATGAGCGGCCCAGATCCTCCGTCTGATTAGTGGGGTTGATCTTTGGTGGTTTGGCTTGGTTTTAGTAGACTCATGATTTAATTTGATTAATTATTATGTAACTTGGGTTATGGTAATTCATCCACTAGTAGTAAATAGCTTTAATAAAATTTTGCCAAGACTAAAAGCTAATGCAGTTGAGTCAGCCAACCCTAGAGCCTCATAGTTTGTGTTATATTTGCTGAGTACAAGTTGTGTACTCACACTTGCCTCTTCCACTCTTCTATTCTCTCTGGGATATCTTCAACTGCGGCTCAGTACCAGGCGACGTGGAGGACTACATCAGCGGACTTGATGATTTCTAGGCATTGTCTCCCAGCCGACGTCCCTGTGGCGCCCTGTTCTTCATGTATTTATTTTATGCTTCCGCATTCCTTGAACTGATTCTTGATTTAGTTGTAATAAAGATATTCATTTATAACTTACACGCTTTTATTTCAAGATACGTGTTGTGATATCTTGATGATTCTGTTGTATATATGCGTGACTTGATCCTGGCGCATATATGATTGCTCGATTTATGTTCTTATAAATCGGGTGTGACAAAATCAAAGAAAGAACTTCAATTCACCCATCATGGACATCTCAAACCTCTTGGTCATGATCCTACTAAACTCCTCACAAAATTTCTTATCAGTAGAACCAAATATGATGTCATCGACATATATTTGGCAAACAAAATATCCTTATCAACTTTGTGAGTAAAGAGAGTAGAATCGGCTTTGCCCATTACAAAGTCGTTCTTGAGATGGAAATCCTTAAGTCATTCATACCATGCTCTAGGAGCTTGCTTAAGCCCATAGAGCGCCTTATGGAGCTTGTATGCATGATTTGGAAATCTTGGATCTTCAAAGCCCGGCGGTTGTTCTACATACACCAACTCGGATAGGGGGCCATTCAAGAATACACTTTTTACGTCCATTTGATAAAGCTTGAAATCATGGTGAGTGGCATAGGCTAATAGTATATGAATCAATTCAAGCCTAGCTACGGGTGCAAAGGTTTCACCAAAATCCAAACCTTCAATTTGGGTGAAACCTTGTGCAACTAACCTCACCTTGTTTCTTGTGATGACACCATGTTCATCTTGTTTGTTTCGGAAAACCCACTTGGTGCCAATCATATTTTGATTTGGTCTTTCAACCAACTCCCATACCTCATTTCTTGTGAAGTTGTTCAACTCTTCTTGCAATGCATTTACCCAATCCGGATCATCAAGTGCTTCATCTACCTTGAGAGGTTCCAAAGAAGAAACAAATGAGCAATGTCCATAAAAAGTTGCTAGACATGAACGAGTAGTTACCCCTCTTTGAATACTTCAAAGAATATTGTCAACAGGATGATCCCGTTGAACACTTTGATGAACTCTTGGATGAGGCACTTGTGATTGAGGTTGAATGGGTCCATCATCATCATTTTCAACTTGTGGAGCATCTTCTTAGCTTCTCGACCTTGTTCTCCCCCTTTATCAATGCCATGAATTTGATCGTAACCATGAACTTGACTTTGGTCTTCAGGTTGTTGAGAGCTTGGAGGTTCAACTCTTGTGGATGATGATGGATCATTGTTTCTTTCTTCAACCGTAGTTTGAGTTTGAACTTCACGAGGCCTCACCTCTCCCAAGCCCATCCTAATGATTGATAGACTCGGGGGTTCCTCTTCATCTACAATATTTTTATCAACTTGCTCTACTTGAGAGCCGTTGGATTCATCAAAAGTTACATCCACCGTGACCTCAACACAACCGGTGGTTTTGCTGAAGACACGATAGGCGTGTTCGTTAGTACCATAACCAAGTAGAAAGCCTTCATCAACCTTTGATGCAAACTTTGAGCTTTTGGTTTTCTTGTTAAGTATGAAACACTTACTCCCAAAAACTCTAAAGTAGTGCACCTTAGGTTTGTTACCGGTGATTATCTCGTAGAGTGTCTTGCCCAAGTATTTGTGGAGGTAGAGGCGGTTGATGGCATGACACGCCATATTGATTTCTTTGGCCCACAAGATATCCGGAGTCTTATACTCATCAAGCATTGTTCTTGCAGCTTCAATCAACATACTATTCTTCCTTTCTACAATACCATTTTGTTAAGGTGTGTATGGTGCGGAGAATTTATGCTTGATTCCTTCTTCATCAAGGAATTCTTCAACATTGGTGTTCTGGAATTCCAAACCATTGTCACTTCTTACATTTTTGATGTTCAACTCATATTCATTTTGAGCTCTTCTAATGAATTTCTTGACAATTCCTTAAGCTTCACTTTTATCTTGCAAGAAGAATATCCAAGTGAAACGAGAAATATCATCAACAATGACAAAACCATATTTGTTACTATCAGTGTTTTACCGCTTGCCCACCGAGGGGTATACCCGAGGTGGTGAGTTTTAGGTATGGTGTCGCCGAGATCAGGAACTTGAAGGTGCAAGCAACATGAGGTTTAGACATGTTCGGGCCGTGATGTGCATAATACCCTACGTCCTGTTTGGTGGTTTGTATTGCCTTGGGTGTTGATGTGTTTTGAGGGGGTCTCTGCCTGCCCTTATATATCTGGGAGAATAGGGTTACATGAATCCTAGTCTGACACTAGCTTAGGAATCTTACTCGAGTACAACTCAAGTAGCTTCCTTCTGTAACGACTAGTTCTACTTCGCATGCGAGTAGAGTACAACACAGATAAGGTATAGGACATGTCCTATCCCCTATTCCTTTATGAACTACGTTATGTACACAGTCCCATAGTCCCGGGTCTGACAAGCCCCCGAGCTCTTCGTAGCTGAGTACTGCAGGCTCCTCGAGTACTTCCGAAGTAGTCTTTGGCTTCTTTTAAAGCTCCGTCTTGAAGTTCTTCTTCGAGTACTTCCTTGGCTGCATCAAAGCTATGAGGTGCTCATGCTCCGAATTACTTCTTTGGTATGGGGTGCGATGGAAAATCGCACTCCATATGGAGTAGCACCCGAGCCTTAGGTTGAATTGAAGAATCAAGCTGAGGGTCACATTAGTCTTGAATCTTTCTTGCTTACTCTTCGAATATATTCGAAAAATAAGTAGTCGATGCCACGTATCCCGCAGCCTCCGAGCCTTGAATCCAAATCTCTCAGGCTTGGAAAAAAGGATCCAATGGTCGTGGCATGCAGTGAAAAAAATGTTCCCTTGGGAAATAATTGGTGTGATGGTATAGATGATAGAAGTTAGATTTGGAATTTGAAAAACCCCTTTTTTCGGGACAATTAACCCTGAGAAAATGGTTAATCAAATAATTTATCTAAAAATCCACAAAATAGCTGTGATATCCAGGTAGTTAGACAACTAGATACTAAGTTTGGGTATATTATATGTAAGTAGAATAATGTATACAAGTTGTACAAAGCATAAGAGTATATTTGTAAATTATAAGTTTTATAAAGTCTCATGTGCAAGTATGTGAAAATGTTCTTAAATGTCAAATTTCAGATGGTTATAGTAAAGAAAAGAGCAAAGGTTAAATAAACACAAAGGGAAATAGGCTTTATATGAAATTAAGGACCTTTATGTAATTAATACAAACATATAAGGACTTACATGTGAAATGGTAAAAAGATAAAAGTAAAACTTAGTTTTACCTAAGGACTAAAGTGTAAGAAGAGCTAGTAATGATGACTGCAGGAAAACTTGCAAAAAGACCCTAAGCATTAAAGCAAATTGTTTGAATTACAAGACAAAGTGTATAATTTGAATGGTGCTCTAAAGTTTAAAATAAAACTTTATTCTTTGAGATTTTGAACTTGAACCTTAAAGCAATCTTGTAGGATTTAAAATTCTCTACAACTTTCATGTAGAGCACTTTTTCATTTGACCTTTGTGGCAGTGGGAAAACTTTAGTTTACAGAGGGGTCCCTGAATTCTTTAGAAATTGCGAACAGGTCCTCCTGACATCTCTCTGCTTCTTCCTCCTCTGGCCGCGCCGCTTCCCCCTTCTGCGCCGCTCCTGCCACCGCCGCTCGCCGCCGATATCACGCCCCGAGCGCCACCTCCAGCTGCCACAACCTCCCACGCGTCATTCCCTCTCGGTCTCGACTTCTTTCCTCTCCCCTCCTGGCTTCATGCGCGCGCGCCACGGTAACCCGAGGCTGCCGCCGGCCGCCACCTCCTGGTCGCCGTGGACAGGTCATCCGGGTGCCTTAACCCTCTCGCTCTCGCGCGCAGCAGCACCACACCCACACCCACCTGCTGTTTTGCTAACCCCAGCGTCCAATTTCCAGTACTCGAGCTGCACTCCGCCGCCGCCGTCCCCTTCCTCTCCGGCCGCGCACCACCCGCCCGTGGGCAGCCCACACCGGACCACCTCCACCCAAGCCAACACTTGCACAAGCTCTTCCGTAGTCCACTGGTGCTCCTCGACCACTTGTGGCCCTCCAATTTCCATTGCAAACTCGTCGCCGACGAGCACCATCCGCCGCCGCCCTCGGCCTCACCGTGGGCAGCACCCCTCAAGCAATCCCGAGCCACCACATCACCCTAGACAGCACCACATCATCGCCCTGAAGCTATAGGACCCATCCATTGATCCTCTGGTGCACCACAGAGCTTTCCCGACGCTCGCCGGCGATCTTCCTCGCCGCCGCCGCCTCGGTCTCCGTCGAACTCCCTCAATCTTGCATGAATTCATCCAATTGTTGACACGTGCACGTTCCTCACGACTCACTGGTTCTCGTGCGCAGGATCTTGGCCCACGTTCATCGCCGGAGCACCCTCGTCGCCGTCGACCCCTCCGCTGTCACCTCGGGTTCAAGTCGAATCCCACTGTTCCGGCCATCCCCGTCCACGACACGTAGCATAACAAGACCACAGTAAGCTCCTGACCCGATTCCTGCACTTAGATCTCGCCGCCGGTGACCGCCGTCGCCGGAACACGGCCGTCCCGATCTCACTCTGTTCGGGTTCACGACCAAGGGCCTCGGGTTAGAGGGAAAGGAAATCCAGGGGGTTAAGTGTAAAGCCATAGACTCAGAGGAATAGTGCCCAGGGACTTACTTATGTAATTTTGGCTGTCAACTTAAGAAATACCATATCTCTTCAAAGAAAATTCATAAAATAGTAAACTAAATTTTGTTAGAAACTTTAGACAAGGATCTGTAACTTTTCTTTAAGAGTCAACTTCAGTTTTTGAATGTTTGATGACCTAATTTAAATATCAAAGTTAATTGCTTGTAGGCTTAAGAATTACATAGTAATTCATAGAAAAATGATAAATTAGTAAAACTAGTATCAATAATTTTCTTTTAACATGTAGAATTGAAGGAAAATAATTAATCTTGTATTCTAATAATATTTTCTTATTGTATAGATTTTGTTAGAAATAATGTGTAGTTTACATAATATAATTAATAAACACACTTTCATATATTCAAAAATCATGAAAAATATATTAATGTTCTGTTTTGTATTAGTGCAACATATTATTAAATTTTTAACTAAAAATTAGATGTTAACTCATTAAGATATAATATATTGGTTATAAGGTAATAGTAGTTTAAAAGTTTATATAAATTGTAAGGTCAATTTGTAAAGCTTTTTAATATAAATATTAAAAACCACCCCACTGGTTGCTCCATGCTACTAGTTAGTTAATTAATGTAATCAACCCCGTTGTCTAAAGGATTTAGATAAAATAACGAATACTCAATAAATGACTGCCCAGTACAGGGTAATTAGGAGATGTATCAAAATAAAATGGTATTTATATTGGATTGCAACTTTATCGGGAAGTAAAATAAAAGTAAAGGCATTCCATAACTTGTAATTTGCATCTCATGTAGACTCGACCACTCTCGCCGACGGGGATTATCAGTTGATCCCGGAACAAGAAGAAGGTTATTCCGAAGACCCCGGGAATCTTGTCACGGATTTCTCTGAAGCCCCGAACCAAGGTTCGGAAAAAGCTAGTTTGACTAACCCCAACCCTGCTAGCGAAGGCAAGCCCTGGACATAACCCCTACCTTATTACACTGCAACCTATATTATTTATATATATCTCTTTATGCATTAGGTTCTTAGGAGTTGTTTGGAAACTTAGTTGCATTATTCTAGGAACCACTGTATTGAACACTAGAACTGGAGTCCGACTAGCTGCTCTGCTTATAGGACCGGTAGAAGTCGAGTGATTTCCTGTCACTCGCGCGATATAGGAATTGTAATGTTTACATTCCTGCTATCACTATAAGGATGCCGGACGGGAGTTTTATGAGGTATCATGGTCAAGATGATACCCGTCTGTGTAGATGAATTTGTTAAGGTCGCAGTGTGTGGTAGCGGTGGTTAAGCGTTTGAAAGTACTAACCACATGCCGTGAAATATGGTAAGCGGTAAGCCTAGTAACCGATCGGCCCGAGGAGTGGACATACCACCCACCACATGTATTTGCTTCTTTTGGTTACTTAGTTCGACGTGTAGGCATATGTGTTGCTGGGCAACCAGGAGTACGGGTTTTGTAGTCGCGCTACAGACGTACGTCCTGCACTTTTGTAGTGCATATGACCTGCAGTCGCTTGTGGTGGCCCTGATCCACGAGTCGGAATGAAAGGCAAACGGTTGCTTCGGAACGACCCTATGGTTTTCCAAGCGTGTGTGTTAGGTTTACCTTGCAAGGGTTGAATCTCGATTCAGAATCGTCCGCCTCTCACGATGTATGAGACTGCTTATCCCCTTTATCACATAGAGTAACAAGAGTAATCATGTGATTATTAAAGATGATGTTTGAGTAAAGATTCTACCATCTTGGGATAGTTATAGGTGCTTACCTAGAATGGTTAATTCAACTAGAACCTGAAAGCTAAAATTTGAAAATAAGGATCTACTCTTTGTTGCTTTTCAGCTGAAAACCCTACCCAAAGCTAAAAGCCAGCATGAGTCTAGTTATGGGCTAAGATATACCCAATTCTGGGTAAGTCTTGTTGAGTATTAGTATACTCAGCCTTGCTTTCATTTATTTACTTCAGGTAATCCTTCTGAGGAGCCCGAATTCATTACACCATGGCCTTACCCTTTGCCTGATGGTTGGTCCGTGGAATGGGATCCGTCCCCGGCCAACACCGACTCCGCCGAATGATATTATGCCAGGGCTAGCATAGTATCTGTAATGACGTCGTGTATATTCACTACGCTTTTCAAACTCCGCTGCTTTAATCAGAAACTTGAACTTGTGTTGTAATAAATTCTCCTCAGTGAGAACAAATGTTATTTGTATATTTTTATAATATAACTGCCTGTGGTGTAAATTATTTTGGCATTGTATCTCTGGACTCACCTTCGTGTGAGGTACCTTGTTGGATCCTGCGTTCGGTGGTTCATCGGGACGTTACCCGACAGACCAATAGTTTTATACCGTTTGAAGTGCGAGGTAGCCCTTCATTGAGGACTCGCGTACTTGAGCCGGTATAATTCAGGTTGGTTCTGCCACAATAACCCCTCATCTTCTGAATATTTCCTGTGACGACTCTTCAACTTCGGAACAGTAAACCTATATCTGGCCGCTGGTTATTTAACCCCGCGGTAACTTAGGGTAAAACCCGTGCTTCCAATCTTCAATCCGCCGAGTAATTTCCAAGTCCCCAATCAAATCCGTGCTCCGCCTTCACCTCCTTTGACAAGCCCCAAGCTAGCCAAATCTCTCCACCCCTTCTCTGCATCCCCCAAGCGCATGCGAGTAAAGCGGCTCGTGACAAACAAATCTAAAATTGCGCCCAAGAGATCCAACAAGAAGGATGGGAAGGGGAAGGAATCGCAGCCGCCTTCCGGGGAGTGGACTTACAGTAAGTGCTCCAACAATAACCTCCTGAATCTTGTTTCTGAGGGTTTTCTTTAGGGGAAAGATCTCATCAACTGACGTCCTTCTTTTCGCCAATCTCTTCCCATGGAGAATGTAGATGAAATCGTCTCATTCTACCATTTCGCTAAACAGGGTTTGATCCTCCCCACCTATTCCTTCTTCCGTGGCCTTCTTTATTTCTGCGGGCTTGAGCTCCATCATCTCAACCCAAACTCGATCTGCCACATTGCTATTTTCATCCAATTTTGTGAAGCTTCCTTGGAATTGAAACCTATTGGGATCTTTTCCGCTATCTCTTCCGTGTAAAACCGCAACCTACCTCCAAAAATCCATCCATTGTAGGGGGCGCCGGCATTCAGCTTAGGCAACATGCCAGTGATAAATATCTTTCCTACAAATTCCCCTCCAACATCCCTGGATGGAAAAACCATTGGTTCTACATCGGAAACCATACCCCCCAACTCTCTGAAAGATCGGGTAAGCTCCCTATCCTGCAGCCGGAGTGGAACACCGAGCCCTCCAAGGGGGACATGGACCAAGTCGATGAGCTGCTAGCTCTCATAGCAGCCCATAAGGAAATGGGGGTGACCGGCGCGTTTGTAATGTTGTCATTTTTCAAACGCCGAATCCAACACATCCAGCAACGCCATACGGTAGGCTTCGAGTACATGGGTGCTGAAGACCCGTCTCGGGTGTGCGCAGAGGAATTGATGGACGATGCCGCACTCATCCAGGTCAAGTCGGTGCTGCTGGATGTGAACATGGTTCCCTACATTCTAGAGCTGTTCTCCGCACAAAATCCTCCAGAGCCGGTAAGCTTTCGACTAGTTGGAATACTTTCTATTGTTCTAGAACTTCCGCTAACTGAGAATCCTCTACAGGGACACACAGTATTGTATCAGAGTTATCCGCCACAATCCGATGTCCCCCGATCGTACCACCTTCTCCCCAGCGCCGCAGCTGAAGCGAAAAGGGCTCAATCATCTGATGATCTGCCCAGCGGCGAGACAACCGAGAGCGAGATCCCCCTAGCAGAGAAGGCAACTAAAGGGAAGGTGAACAAGAACAACTCCCCCGGATCATCCGTGGAGTTGGTAGAAGCCTTGCCATCGGTCCCTCGGGGTCGTCGGGTGGTATGCAAGCGCAAAGTGAACGTAGTCGAATCCACCAGGTATGGGAGCGCCGTCTTGTGGAATTGTCAAGTTTGTGGTTGTTGGATGCTTACTTTATCTGTGTTGCAGTCCTTCTTCTTCTCCTCCCGACCCCAAGCGCCGAAAGGTGGTCGAGACTGCATTTGCTGGGGTGATGTTCCAGCAGGTGGTTCTGCAGAAACTGCTGGGACGGACCCGTCGACTACTTCTGCAGGGGTTGTGACTATTGCCATGGCGGGTACCTCGCCAGGGCATCTCGCGCCCTCGGATGGTGTGACCCCGCCATCGGTAATGACTACCGTGGTTGTAAAACCACGGGTACTCAGGCTTAAGAAGCCCGGCATGAAGAAATCCTCTCTATGAGTGCAGCTCCTGCTCTTTCATCTTGTTTGATGATATATCTGATTCTATTTTGTTAGGACTTCATCTGCTTTGGGGTTGGATGAGCCAGAGCCTATCTCGGCTACTCCAGCCCCCGAGCCACCAGTCGGACAACCTGAACGCACAACTGCTGCCGCCCGGGAATGAGGACACGACTCTGCCCGACCCACCACCTCCCGAGCCCCAGCAAATCGGATCCAGTGCTGGTGGTGGTGAGCAAGTCGAGGCCACCAGTGCTGCTCTGGCGGAAGGCACAGGTAAGTGTCTGACCCCCTATGGCTAACTGCTTAGATCGTAGGCTTCATTTATTGAACGCTTTTCGACTTGCAGGTGCCCCGCAGCCATCAACTAAAGAGGTTGTGGGTACTTCTGGCAACTCTGGAACTATTTTGATGCCTGGGAGAGGACTCGAGAACATTGTCATCAATGATCTGTTGGATGATCCTCTCCTCTCGGTTGACAACATGAGGTATTTCTAGAAGATCTCCAAGGAGATGTACAGGTTTACCCTGGTAAGGCATGACTGCTCTTCTGCCATTATGCTTTGTCGAGTTGTTTTATCTTCTCAGTCTTCCCCCTTATATAGGATGTGGCCAGATACTTGTTATCGCCATAATTTGACTGGGCCAGAGGATGGCCCAAGAGCAACGTGGGCTGAAGGAGATCATCATGACGGTTTGCAAATCGGCTTCTGTGCGAGCGTATTAAGGACCGGGATGGACGTGTATCTAGTAAGGATAGTTTAAATATAGTAAGTTAGAGATTGTATCGTAATCAGCTAGGGTTAGTTAAAAAGATCAAGTCTCCGGACTATAAATATGTATCGTGAGATTCAATAAGAACCATCCAACATTCACAACAAACTCTCGGTGCATCGCCATCCCTTTCCAAGGGTTTCTCCAGGTACTCGACATGCTGCCCCGATCATGCTCCGCATGGTCGGGGCAGCGTCGTGTCTATCTGCTTATCTTTGTGTTTCACATGCTGAAGCGTTGTTGATGGCGAGTAACACTAGTTATCTTAAACGATTATGATACTGCATCAGTTCTTGATAGTATATCTATGCTCCGCTTGCTATTCATAATCGTTTAGCTGCCCTTGTGCACAATCCCAAGTGCAAGGATAGCGCCTTGCTCTGTTTTCGCCTAGTAGATCTAATCTGTTATGGTAATTCTTTGTACTACAAGAATTCGGTTTAATATCCGTATGATTAGGCCCTTCAAACGGGTAATTCTTTCATGTTCGTTAGGCTTAACCACGTGTAGGACGTTCCAATTGCACGGTGAAGACTTTTACTGTCGTAGATTGGATTAGGTTAGTGATTACAGAGCAGGCTTTTACCTTTTCCATCGGATATGTACGGACATTTGATTATTAGTAGATCCAATCTGTTAAACGAATACAATCGGCTTCTTTCAGCCGATTTTGAGAATTACCCGGGGGTCCAACCTAGTACAAGGACAGGTCCAACCCAGTGTGGAGGCACCATCGGCTCTTCTAGCCGATCTTGGGAGTTATTTTGAGAGCCGACCGCGGCTCGGACTAACGTTTGACGTGGCTGTGCACGCAGGGAAATAACTGATAATGACTTCTACACCTTCCTGATCAGGTATAGGTCAGGTGGCACGCCTAGCACTTCACCAAGCCAGGGCGTGTGCCGGACTTCTAGGCCATTGACCGAGGGACCAGGACCCACCAGCCGTCTCGGAAGCCTCCTGGCTCCTCGTGTTGCCTGTCGCTGCTCGCCGGTGGGTTTTGACTGAAAACACATTCTGGCACGCCCAGTGGGACCTTTTCGACTACTTCATCGACTACATGGACTACTTTCTTCGACTACATCAACCACAATTGACTGCATCATCTTCTTCGGCTACATCGACTTCCACTGTCAAGATGCCGAACGAGAACCCGATTACCTATGAAGAGCTGTCTGATGAGCACAAGCAGAAGTATAATGATATAAAGGCTCTCTTTGAAGCCGATCTCATCGGCTCATTCGAAAAGATCCGTCAACACGGCATCAGATGGAAGGGATTTTCATCTGAAGGTGCGCTCGACGAGGTGGATTTGTCTACTCCTACAGAAGAACACACGCGAGCTCTCCGCCAGGAAGTCAACTACATGGTGGCTCATTCGTTACAGAAAGGACCAGTAAGTGGATGTTTGCTTTGTCAGAGTTTGATATCCGGTACCAGTCTGCGAAGGCAGTCAAAGGGCAGGCACTGGCTGACCTCATTGCAGAAAGGACCAGCTCAGACATAGCAGCGCTTTCCATCCGCGCATGGGCAATGTATTTTGATGGGTTGGTCTATGGAGATGGTTTTGGCATAAGTATCCTGCTCGTTTCGCCTCGGGGGGCAACATATTCCTTTTCAATCAGATTGCCAACACCTTGCACCAATAATCTAGCCGAGTATGAAGCAGTGCACAAAGGTATGGAATTACTTCTTGAGGCCGGAGCAGAAGCAGTAGAAGTTTTTGGGATTCGAAACTGGTCATCTCTCAGCTCACGGAAACATACCGATGTGAGAGTAAGTTGTTGTTTCCCTTGTGGAGACAATGCCAGGAGCTAATGGCCCGGTTCAGATATATAAATTTCTATTGGATACCAGGAGTGCAAAATTCGAAGGCCAATGATCTTGCCCAGATGGCTTCAGGTTACAAGGATACGGCGGATGGAGCTGATTTCCCAATAAACCTGCTGGATCAGGGGGATTGGAGAGCCGATATCTTCAATTACTTGAAGGTTCTGGCTCGGGGGGCACCTAAGAAGACACGTTACAAAGCCATGAAGTACGTCTTGATAGGGGTCGACTTGTTCTACAGGACTCTGGAAGGGCTATTGCTTAAGTGCTTGGGGCCGATTGAATCCAATCGGCTCTTGCATGAAGTCCATGAAGGTACGTGTGGTACTCATCAATCAGCCCACAAGATGAAGTGGTTGATTAGATGCTCGGGATATTATTGGCCTAATATGCTGGAAGATTGCTTCAAGTATCATAAAGGATGCCAGGCCTGTCAAAGATTTGGGAAAATACAAATAGTACCAGCATCAGCAATGAATCCTATTATCAAACCTTGGCTATTCGGAGGCTGGGGCATGGACATGATTGGTAAGATTAATCCTCCATCGAGTAAAGGCCATCCGTTTATTTTGGCCGTCACAGATTATTTCACCAAGTGGGTAGAGGTTGTTCCTATGAAGTCAGTAACGTTGAGGGACGTCATCAATTTTGTCAAAGAACACATTATTTATAGGTTCAGGATTCCTCAGACCATTACAACAGATGGAGGGTCAGTGTTTATATCTGATGAATTCAAAAAGTTCGCTGCCGACATGGGGATTAAATTGATCAGGTCATCTCCGTACTA
The DNA here is from genome assembly GCF_002211085.1 of Panicum hallii. Lineage (NCBI taxonomy): Eukaryota > Viridiplantae > Streptophyta > Magnoliopsida > Poales > Poaceae > Panicum > Panicum hallii. The sequence goes on along the minus strand of NW_020356225.1, from coordinate 80,185 downwards.
CGCTCAAGCAAACCGACAAACCGAAGCGTCCAATCAGAGCTTGATCAATCTAATCAAAAGGAAGATTGATGAATACCCACGGTGTTGGCATGAAGTATTATCAGAAGCGTTATGGGCTTATCTTGTTTCATGCCACGGGGCAACAAGAACTTCACCATATCATTTGGTGTATGGGCAGGAGGCCGTATTACCATGGGAAATTACGGCCGGTTCGAGACAGGTAGAGTTTCAGAATGATTTGACTGCTGAAGAATATGCCGCTCTAATGAGCGACAATGTGGAAGACATTATGGAACTCAGGCTTTGGTCACTAGAAAAGATCAAGAAAAATAAGGCCAAGGTAGCCCGCGAGTACAATAAGAAGGTTAAACCGAAGGAATTCCAAGTTGAAGATTTAGTATGGGAAGCGGTGCTACCATTGGGGACTAAGGATGCGACATATGGTAAATGGTCTCCAAATTGGCATGGGCCTTATAGAGTCGATCAAGTTCTACCAGGGAATGCGTACATGCTTGAAGAATTGGATGGAGTTAAATTTCCGATAGCCATCAATGGCCAACACCTCAAGAAATATTTTCCGAGCATGTGGGAAGACGAGTGATGAAGCTGATGTAATGCATCAGGCTGTGGACCAACACAATCAGGGTATCTATGAGGAAAGCTGATGTGATACATCGGGCTGCAAGCCGACATGATCGGGTACTTTATGATACATCGGGCTGCAAGCTGACATGATCGGGTACTTTATGATACATCGGGCTGCAAGTCAATATGATCGGGTACTTTTTGATACATCAGGCTGTAGGTCAGCATCCATCGGGTACTTTAAAAGCCGGTGCAGTGCATCAGGCTGTAAGGTAGAACGAGATGAACAAGTCAGATCTGTAAAGAAAGAAAAAAACAGATGCAGGTCCGCGCACGGAGCTAAAGATTGAATAGCTGATGTTAAGCCATCGACTTTAGAAGCAATAATCGGAACCTGCAAGTCCCGGGCTTTGATAAAAAGCAAAGAAGTCAATTGCAGGTGTCTAATCAAGGTTGGCAGAATGGATTCTGCAACACGACTCAAATCAGGCAAACTACAAGGGTCTCTTGATCTTGAAAGAAAAGGTTCGACTTCTTTGCGGGTTTTTCTTGGTAATCATATTTTTCGACTTGATTTGGGCTCGGGGGGAAGCAGTAACAACAGGAGCATGTCTGTTTCATTAAAAAGCTGGTTTCAAGGAAGAGTTAGACAAGTTGCCTTGGCATACAGCTAGATGGCGAAAGAAAAGTAGGGATGGATCTTGACAGAGTACTCTTGTTATTGGCGAAATTATTTGAAGGGTACTTGAGTTCTCGAAGATCTCTGAGATATCTGATTTGAAATAAAGGAAAAGCTTGGGGTTGGATCGGACAATTCAAGGAGAAAGGCCGATGCGATGCCATCGGACTTTAGAAGATTGGATTTTCAGACATTGGATTACTGAAATAAAAGGTTTCATCTACGAGAAATCATTACAAAAGAAGCCGATCTACCGGCTCTGTACATAATGGCTGATGACCCTACGAACTACCACCAGTAATTCCCTAAGGACTTGCGACACTTGTATGGGGGAGACGCGCTAGTGTCATCATCGCTGCTGCCATCGCCGCCGCCGCTGCTATGACCGGCGTTGTCGCTGGCGTCCCCGTCGTCTTCTGAAGTCGATGATCCGCCGTGCAGGAACCCTCCTGCTGCCGAGTCATCGTCGATTGAAGTGTCCTTGGTATCTTCTTCTGAGGAAAAGAAGAAGTCATCATCTCAGGAACCATCGTCGCCTTCATCCAAATCCCCATGAAGGAGAATCTGGAGGTCCTCATCATCGGTCAGGGACTCATCGTCCTCTGACCAAATGCTGAAGTCCCACTCCTCTGCGTTCCAATGCAGAGGAACGAGAGCCTCATATGAAGCTACCAAATCAAACTCCGGTGTCGCCTCCCTGGAGGTTTCGGAGTCAAGAGAGGTAATGGAGATTATGGAAGAAGTAGAAGAGGAAGAGAAATCAGAGGAGGTAGTGGAAAAGGAAGCCATCGCTGGAGGATGCAGAATATGTTGGTGCGGTTAATGCATGGAGGAAGGAGATGAATAGAAGTAGATCCGCCGATGCCAGTTTATAAGGGCAGAGATGAAAGGCGAAGCGGCGCTATGACAATTTCCGAGGGAGAAGTCGAAGGGTCGCGTCCGATGGCTTTGGGAGGCAGCGCGCGCGTACAGACCCTGGAAGCCGAGGGGTCGCGTCCGATGGCGATGGTTTTGGAATTATCATTGCCAAAACCAGGGGGGCATGTGTTATCGCCATAATTTGACTGGGCCAGAGGATGGGCCGAGAGCAACGTGGGCTGAAGGAGATCATTGTGATGGTTTGCGAATCGGCTTCTGTGCGAGCGTATTAAGGGCCGGGATGGCCGTGTATCTAGTAAGGATAGTTTAAATATAGTAAGTTAGAGATTGTATGATAATCAGCTAGGGTTAGTTAAAAAGATCAAGTCTCCGGACTATAAATATGTATCATGAGATTCAATAAGAACCATCCAACATTCACAACAAACTCTAGGCGCATCGCCATCCCATGGGTTTCTCCAGGTACTCGACATGCTGCCCCGATCATGCTCCGCATGGTCGGGGCAGCGTCGTGTCTATCTGCTTATCTTTGTGTTTCTCGTGCTGAAGCGTTGTTGATGGCGAGTAACACTAGTTATCTTAAACAATTATGATATTGCATCAGTTCTTCATAGTATATCTCGTGCTGCCCTTGCGCGCAATCCTAGGTGCAAGGACAGTGCCTTGCTCTGTTTTCGCCTAGTAGATCTAATCTGTTATGGTAATTCTTTGTACTACTAGAATTCGGTTTAATATCTGTATGATTAGGCCCTTCAAACGGGTTGAATGTTCCGGCTGCATGTTTGGTGCTTTATGGTGATCTAAGAAGGGATTGTTCTGGGAATCGGCTTATTAGATGGTTATTAGGCCTCTTTTTAGGTTAGCGTATTGTTATCTTTCATGTTCGTTAGGCTTAACCACGCGTAGGACGTTCCGATTGCACGGTGAAGACTTTTACTATCGTAGATTGGATTAGTTTGGTGATTACAGAGCAGGCTTTTATCTTTTCCATCGTATTCGTACGGACATTTGATTATTAGTAGGTCCGATCTGTTAAACGAATACAATCAGCTTCTTTCAGCCGATTTTGAGAATTACTCGGGGGTCCAACCTAGTACAAGGACAGGTCCGACCCAGTGTGGAGGCACCATCGGCTCTTCTAGCCGATCTTGGGAGTTATTTTGAGAGCCGACCGCGGCTCGGACTAACGTTTGACGTGGCTGTGCACGCAGGGAAATAACTGATAACGACTTCTGCACCTTCCTGATCAAGTATAGGTCAGGTGGCACGCCTAGCACTTCACCAAGCCAGGGCGTGTGCCGGACTTCTAGGCCGTTGACCGAGGGACTGGGACCCACCAGCCGTCTCGAAAGCCTCCCGGCTCCTCGTGTGGCCTGTCGCTGCTCGCCGGTGGGTTTTGACCGACAACAACACTCTCAAGAAAAATCTAAGAAGCTGAAGGTAGTCGAGTGTGGCCTCCGGGAGCTCCAAGCGAAGGATCGACGCATCGAGGAAGAAATCTGAAAGAACATCAATCTTCGTAGAGAGCTCAACAAGCTGAAGCAGGAGCGGACACGAGAAACATGGCTGCTCAAGAACGACGCCCGTAATCTTGAGAAGTCCAACTCCGAGCTCCAAGAATAGCTCAAGGAGCAGAAAAAAGCGCATCATTGCAAGTCCTGTCCTCGCTCGAGTACTTTCTCTAGCAGTTGGTCTTGTGTTCTGAAACACTGTCCTCACCGCAGAGCTTAAGAAACTCTTAGCTTATAAAGAAGAGTTACTGACTGACATGAAGAATATACTGTATCATCATATAGATGACATCGAGAAGCTGCAGAAGGTGATCGCCGATACTGAGAAGCAGTTCATCGATTGCCTTCAGCAGATCAAGATGCTAGGCGAAGAGAAGGAACAGTGCTAGAAAGAGCTGGATCACCTAAGGGTGGCCGCCCGACATCTGGTTGAAGTGGTGGATCTGCTGGAAGACGGCGCAGCAGATGGGCGATCCCTGCTAGAGCGACTTCGCGGAGCTCCGCAGAAAGCTCTCAAGTTCGTCGCCAAGGCCTCCACAACATATGTTAGCCATGCCTTAGGTCTTGTAAAGTCATTTTGGCCTAAGGCTCGACTAGAGGTACTCGCACAGGGTGTAGCTGCGGACTGCTCTGAAGAGCAGTTCAGCGAGTACCTTCTAGAGGCCAGGCCTATAGCTGAAAAAAATAGTAGAGAGTATAGAATAGGATTGAGTTACTGTAAAGACAAGTACTCTTCTCCTTGTAATATATCTGTCAGTGCTGTCTATACTATCGTTGCTTTGTGATTTCTAGATTGCCATCCACGTTCATAGGCTAAGTAGTAGACACTACCCCGAGTGCAGCGACTCTAGGAGTAGTCGATATAGCTCCTCAGGTGAGCCCGTCAAACAAGTTAGATTGAATCCAATCGAGCGGATCTACCCTGTTCGGAGTACGCGATCCTCATCGCGACGACTATCATGCTCGTAGCAAGTAGACAATACTACCCCGAGTGCAGTGACTCTAGGAGTAGTCGATATAGCTCCTCAAGTGAGCCCATCAAACAAGTTAGATTGAATCCGATCGAGCGGATCTAGCCTGTTTGGAAAAACACGATCATCATCGCAACGACAGTTATGCTCATGGCAAGAAGTCGATTTATATGAAACTTGAATGTGGCTATAGCCTTCAAATTTTAATAGAGAATTGAATCAGAAGGAAACTGCCTAGGCTCTCGAAGAACAGCTATCACTGCGTGTCTTATTATGGGTAAAACTTTCTTAGGTTCTGTACATTCCAAGAATTTGGGACATCTTGGTCCTCGGGGTATTGTAGTCGATAAGACCCCGGTCTTGTAATCTGCTTGACGATGAACGGTCCTTCCCATCTCGAATTGAGCTTCTGTAATCTTGACTCATCTTGGATGCGGCGTAGGACCAAATCGCCTATACTGAACAACCGTTCTCTGATGTTGCGGTCGTGATATCGTTGGATCCCCTGTAGGTATCATGCTGACTGAACAAGAGTAGTGCAGCGAGTCTCATCGACAGAGGTCTAGCTCTTGCTGCCTTGCTTCGTCTGCCTCACCTTCGTTGTACATTTCAACCCTTGTGGATTTCCACATGATGTCAGCCGGTAAAATTGCTTTGGAGTCGTAGACTAGAAAAAATGGTGTTTGTCCTGTGGCTTTGGACGACTGAGTCCTGAGCCCCCAGATGACATGTGGCAAGTCGTGCATCCACTTTCCGCCTTTCTTGCTGTTTTCATCATAGAGTCTTTTCTTGAGGCCCTCGAATATCATGCCGTTCGCCCTCTCGACTTGATCGTTGGCTCTTGGGTGTGCAACGGAGACATATTTGACTTTGATGCATGCATTTTCACAGAACTCCCAGAACTGGTTAGCTGTGAAGTTTGATCCTAGGTCCGTGATGATGGTGTTCGGAAAGCCGAAGTGATGCAGAATGTCGGAGATGAAATCAACGACTCTGTCTGGTGTGAGCTTGGTTATCGACTTTACTCGATCCACTTGGTAAATTTTTTGATTGCTACCAATGTGTGGGTAAAACCGCCTGGCGCCGTTGTAAATGGCCCAATCATATCAAGGCTCCAACAGACAAATGGCTAGGATGGCGGTATGGTGATAAGATTGTGGGCTGGGATGTGAGATTGCTTGCCAAAGAATTGGCAGTTTTGGCATCTCCGCACCAAATCTTCAGCGTCTGACACTGCGGTGGGCCACCAAAAACCAGCTCTGTATGCTTTCTCGACTAGCGTTCTTGAAGTTGTGTGGTTGTCGCATACTCCCTCATGTATCTCCCGCAGTATGTCATAGCCGTCTTATCCCGTGACGCATTTCATGAGTACACCTGATCGTGCGCCACCCGGTAGAGTTTATTGTCGACTAGGACAAAACCTTTGCTTCTACGCATGACATGAGCAGCCACAACACTTTTTGCGTACATCCCCACTGGTAGTCTTTGGTCCCAGATGAAGTCGATGTAAGTTTCTCTCCAGTCTTCCCCGAGCATCATAACCTCCCAATCGAGCTTCTGAGGGTCAGTATTAGTGGTTATCTGAGGTGAGGACTTGATGGATGGTTGCTTCAGCTCTTGGATGAAAACTCCTGCTGGGACTTGTGCACAGGTGGATCCTAGCTTGGATAGTATATCTGCGCCGACATTGTGTTCCTGTATCACGTGATGAACCTCCAGTCCGGAAAATTTGTTTTCCAGCTTGCGCACTTTTTATACGTAGGCGTCCATTGTCTCCTTGTTGCAATCCCACTCTTTGTTGACTTGTTGAACGACCAGAAGTGAATCGCCGTATACAAGTAGTCGCTTGATGCCTAGTGATATCATCAAACATAGCCCGTGAAGCAAGGCTTCATACTCGGCTTCATTATTGGATACCTCCCAAAGGATCTGGAGGACATACTTCAGTTGTTCGCCTTTCGGGGAGATAAATAGGACTCCAGCACCTCCGCCATCGAGCTTAAGAGATCCATTGAAATACATAATCCAGTGCTCTGGCTTGTCGACTTGAGTTGGAATTTGGTTCTCTCTCCATTCGGCCATAAAATCAACTAGAGCTTGAGACTTAATTGCAGTGCGTGGCTTGAAGTCGATTAACAGAGCTCCCAGTTCCACTGCCCACTTTGATATATGTTTCGTGGCGTCCTGATTGTGTAGAATATCCACCAACAGAAAATCTGTAATCATAGTGATCTTGTACTCATCGAAGTAATGGCGTAGCTTTCTTGATGTGAACAGTATTGCATATAGAAGTTTCTGAACTGCTGGGTATCATACCTTAGATTCAGAGAGTACCTCGCTGATGATGTACATGGGCCTCTGCACTCCAAATGCATGGCCCTCCTCGCTGCGCTCGATGATGATGGCACTGCTGATGACATGAGTTGTCGCCGCAATATAGAGTAGTAGATTTTCTCCCGGCAGTGGTGCTGTGAGGCCCGGGGGTGACTATAGGTGTTGTTTTAGATCTTGCACGTCCCGCTCGGCCTCTTCCATCCACTAAAACTTGTCTTAGCGCTTCAGGAGTTTGAAGAAGGGTAGTCCTCTCTCCCCGAGTCGGGAGATGAACCTGTTCAGGGCTGCCATACATCCTGTTAGTTTCTGCACATCCTTGATTGTGGCTGGAGCCTCTATGTCAGTGATGGCTATAATCTTTTCAGGATTGGCTTCAATTCCCCGGTTGCTGATGATAAACCCCAGCAATTTCCTTGATGGTACTCCGAATACGCACTTTGTTGGGTTGAGCTTCCAGCGGAACTTTCGTAAGCTGTTGAACATTTCGTCCAAGTCTGCGATCAGCTTCTCGGGATTCCTGGTCTTGATGACCACGTCATCCACGTAGGCCTCAACATTCCGATGCAGCTGATCAGCGAAGCACATTTGAATTGCGTGTTGATAGGTTGCACCTGCGTTTCTCAACCCGAAAGACATAGTTTTGTAGGCATATGTCCCGAACGGGGTGATAAACGTGGTCTTTATTTGATCTTCTTCCTTGAGCGCGATCTGGTGGTACCCCGAATAGCAGTCAAGGAAATAGAGGAGTACACAACCCGCCGTCAAGTCGACAACTTGATCAATGCGCGGTAGCCCGAAGTGGTCCTTTGGGCAATGCTTATTGAGGTCGGTGTAGTTAACGCACATTCTCAATTCATTGTTCTTTTTCTTTACAAGGACAAGATTAGCTACCCACTCTGGATGGATTACTTCTTTAATGAAGCCAGCCGCGAGGAGTTTAGCTATTTCCCTTTTGATTGCCTCTCATTTGTCTTGAGCAAACCTGCGAAGGCGTTGCTTTTTGGGCACAGCTTGTGCGTGTGCATTTAGGCTATGCTCGATCAGTTCCTTGGGCACCCTTGGCATATCCGCTGGTTTCCACGCGAATATGTCTCGGTTAGCCTGAAGGAAACTGACGAGCGCGATTTCCTATTTCTCACCTAAGCCTGCACCGATGTCAATGGTCTTAGATGAGTCGCCCTCCTGGAGCTGGATCGTCTTGAGGGCCACATCGCCGGTCAACTGGATGCTCGACTGGCTTGCCTTCCTTGTTGGGATTTCCAACCCAGCTTGGGAGAGTTGTTGCGCAGCCACGAGTACTTCTCCTGAAGCATCTGGCACATGCGTAGTCGAAGTGTACTGGATGGCCTCCTAGTTGCAGTCATACGACTTCTTCAAGTTGCCTCGGAGAGTGAGTACCCCACTTCATCCTAGCATCTTGAGAAGTAGATAAACATAGTGCAGAAGATATGAAGATTCGAAGTTGGCAACTTCGAATTTGATGAACTCGGTACAGTAGTTCTTCCCTCGTGCCGAAGGTGACTGGAAGGACCACCGTGCCTAGTGGATGCACTGCGTTGCCTGGGACAATGCTGTAGAAGGGAGACTTGCTTGGGACGAGCATGTCCGTTAAGTGTAAGCCCATCTTTCTCAACGTGCTGGCGAAGATGAGGTTGAGACCACTTCCACCATCGACGAGTACTCTGGTGAGCTTGACCTCTGCCACCACCAGATCCAGGACCAGGGGGAATTTGCCGGGCTCCGAGAAGCTGGTCCACTAATCATCTCGTGAGAACGAGATGGGGACCTCCGACCATCGGAGTGGTCGTGGTATTGCCGGCTCGACGGACATGATTTCTCGGAGTAGTAGTTTCTATTCCCTCCTGGAACTGAACTCTTCGTCACCTCCGAAGATGATGTTGATGGTTTTCGAGGCATCTTGGAACTTCACATTGTGCGATTTGTCCCCTTGGTCGTCCTCTTTGGGCTCTTTATCCATTGACTTGTTCTTCTTGTCATTGCTGGGATTGCTGAATGTTCTTCGGAGGTTGTAGCAATTGATTGCCGCATAATTGGCACCTGGATGCCATGGGCATTTCTTCTGCAAGAGCTTTTCGAATTGCTCCTGCCCTGCCTCACCGAGGACGATCCACAGCCGTGACGAGGTCGTCTGGCTTGCGCTTTCGGGTTGAGCCCAAGTAGCCCCACTGGCTTTTGTCGGTACGGTTGTCATTTGTGCGCCTCGAGTTGTTGTTGTTGCGCCTCGGGAACCGTTCACGCATCTTCTCCTCTTGCTCGAACCAATCGTGCATCATGTCACGAAATCCTGCAATAAATTTTTGTCTGTTCCGCCCAAAGCCTCTATAGATGCCTGGGTCAGTGAGGCCATTGTGGAAGCAGTCGATGATGTCCTCTTTCGAGATGTTCGCAATGGTGGCTCGTACGTCAAAGAAACGGCGTGTGTATGATCGTAGGAGCTTGTCGTGTTCCTGTTTACACTGAGCAAGGTCATGACGAGTACCTGCGTGGGTGATCGCCCCCTGGAAGTTGTCGATGAAGACTTTCTTGAGCCCCTCCTAGCAGTCGATTGAGTTGTTGCTGAGGCTCTCCAGCCATGTGAGCGGTGCAAGGTCCAAAGCCATCGGGAAGTAGACGACCTTGGTGGTGTTGGAGCCTCCTACAACTTCTATGGCGGTAGAGTAACATTGTAGCCATTGCTGAGGAGCTTGTTTGCCGTCGTACTTGGTGATCCCAATTGGCTTGAAGCCCTCAGGGTACTTGTAATTATTGAACCTTGCTGTGAACGCTGGAAAGCGATCACTGCAGTCGGTTCCTTCTGGATCGGCTACTTCATGCTCTCTGCGTCTGGAATCAATTATGGATCGTGCATCGCGTTCTTCATTGATTTTCTGGCGCAGGTCTTCAATGGGTAAGCCTTGAGGATTCTGATGGTTGGGATGATTAGGTTGTTGTGGGTTGCCTCCTGGAGGTGGCTGCTGCCTCCCGCCAGTGGCCTGACTTCCATGAGCGTTGTCGTTGTTATTGCTTCATTGATGTTGAGGACGGCCGCCTGCCATTCGACTGTTAGCCTGGCAACGGCTTTCACCCATGTGTTCTTCTCCGATGGCTGACGCCAGGTTTTGTCGATTGAGCTAGATCCATGCTCTCTGCGCATAGCGAAGTGCTTGGTGCAGGTTTGGATCGTTGTTGCGTTCGAGTATGGAGGTTACCCTGGCGATGTTAGCCATGGGGGTTATGAAGCCCTGCTCGCTCACGACGGCGAATTCGGCGTCCAGTTCATGATGCATAGATCATATGCGCTCGTTGACCCTCCTTCGCCGGGCTGCGCGGGCTCTATTCCTGGCCCTTCGTGCCTCACGCTCGGTGTTGTTTCTATCGTCGGCGTTGGCTGTGGCCTCATCTTTGGATATCATGTCAAGTGTTTCATTGGGTGAGAGGCCATCATCCTCCCCCTCTTCTACCATCAACACTTGGCGTGATATGAGTTCGTCGGAGCTCGCTTCGACTAGCTCGATCAATTCTTCTACCATGGTGGCTAATGGCTTGCCCTCCTGAACAGGCAAGGGCGCGAGGTGTGCCACGAGTCGGTCTTCATCTTCGAGTAGATCGGAGAGTTTCATGCCCTTCCAATGCACGAAATGACCTTCTGGGTGGAGGTGATCATCAAACCATCGTCACCAAGGCGACCCGCAGCCCCCCGACATGTCATGGCTTCGGGTTTCCCGATTTGGAGTAAAAAGTCCAAGTCCTTTTCCAATGCTGAGAGGGACTCGGAATTGTTGGCCTCTTGAGTTTCAGTGGCCGAATTGCGTGGATCGAGTCGTGATTGGCAACGCAATTCCTTAGATTGGAGCAAGTCCGATCCGAGCGTGGTTGTTGCAGCATGGGGTCAACAAGTCATCGAGATTGTCAACAAACTCGTCGAGCTGTGGCAGAACCAACCTGAATTATACCAGCTCAAGTACGCGAGTCCACTCCAGAGGGCTCCGACGTGCTTCAAACGGTATAATCCCTTGGCCTGTCGGGTAACGTCCCGATAAACCACCGATACACAGGATCAAATAAGGTTACCTCACACGAAGGTGAGTCCAGAGATACAATCACCATCACATTTTACATCACAGAGAAAATTACATTACAAGGGTTTCCAAAAGAAGTACGAAGTTTCAAATTCAGAGAAAAGATTACAAACTGTTAAAACTATGTTTTTTTTTAGCAGCAGAAAACATACGCGATGATTACAACACGTCGTTAAGACGGATGTCATGCTAAGCCCGGGCATGACATCACTCGATATCACCAGTGCTGGCCGAGGACAGATTCCATTCCACGGACCAACCTTCTGTAAGAGCACTGGGCCAAGGCAAGGGAAGAGTAGGCTCTTCAAGACATTACCTGCAGAACATATAACTAGCAAGGCTGAGTATACTAATACTTAGCAAGGCTTACCCGGGATTGGGTATATCTTAGCCCATAACTAGACTTATGAAGGCTTATAATGGTTTTGGGTTTAGTTTCAGCTGAAAAGCAACAAAGAGTAGATCCTTAATTTCAACTTTTACCTTTCAGGTTCTAGTTGATTATCCATTCTAGGTGAGCACCTATAACTACTCAAGCATGGTAAGATCTTTAGCGAAACATCATCTTTAATAATCATAACATTGCTCTTGTTACTCTATGTGGTAAAGGGATCAAGCAGTCTCAATCTTCGTGAGAAGCGAACGATTCAGAATCGAATTTTCAATCTTGCAAGGTAAACCTAACTCACATGCTTGGAACATCCAACGATAGTTCCGAAGCAACCGTTTGCCTTTCATTCCGACTCGTGGACAGGTCCACCACAAGCGACTGCAGGAACATACGCACTCCCAAAGTGCAGGACATACGTCTGTAGCGCGACTACAAAACCTGTATTCCTGGTTGCCCTTGCAACACGTATTTCCCCAATCGAACATAAGTAACCAGAAGAACCAAATACATGTGGTGGGAGGTATGTCCACTCCTCGGGCCGATTGGCTACTAGACTTACCGCTTACCCATAACTCACGGCATGTGGCTAGTACTTTCAAATGCTTAACCCGCACTACCACACATTGCGACCTTATCCAATTCAACAACACAGACGGGGTATCACCTCAACCATGATACCTCTCAAAACTCCCGTCCGTCATCCTTATAGTGATAACAGGAATGTAAACATTACAATTCCTATATCGCGCGAGTGACAGAAAATCACCCAACTTCTACCGGCCCTATTAGCATAGCAACTAGTCGGACTCAAGTGCTAGTATCCATCACATTGGTTCCTAGGAAAATGCAACTAGGGTTTCAAGCAATTCCTAAGAACTTAATGCATAGAATACGTAAATAGATATAGATTGCAGTGTAATAAAATAGTAGGTTATGTCCGGGGCTTGCCTTTACTGGTGGGGCTGGGGTTAGTCAAGTTAATAACGTCCGAACTTTGGTTCGTGCCTTCAGAGAATTCTCTGACGAAGTTCTTGGGGTCTTCAGAACAACCTCCTTCTGGTTCCGGGATTAGCTGGTAACTTCCGTCGGCGAGAGTGGTCGAGTCTACATGATATGCAAGATGGAGTTCAATGGATGCATACACCTTCATCTTAAATCACGGTAAAGTTGCAATCCAAAAGGCTAACACTCAAGAACTCATGGTTCAAAAAGGAATTTAAGCTTTGAATCATAAGCATTAACTCATGACTATAGCATTAACTTAATTGGAAGCAGAAATTAAGTATTCAAGTTTAAATTAAATTCAAAATTGAATGTGAGCCCTGGATAATTAGGGTCATAAAGTTTTGAAAATTTAAACACAGATCAATTGCATGTTTAAAGGATTCTGACCAAAAGATCTGATTAGATAAACTTTACTGAAAAGACTTAGCTAATTCTTCTATAAAACAAATTGAATTGATCAACTTAAAAGAATTTAAATTACGAAACAAACTTAGGTTTGAAAATTTCATATCAATTCATACTTAATCCATAGGGATTGCATACCAAAAATCAAGATTAACAAAGTTAACATGTAGGAACAAAATTGGAACTATGGATAGGATATTACACTCCCATGTCTTAGATTTAACATAGGTTCAAAAGTATTTTGTTTCATATCAAACTTACTTAATAGAAGTTGTAGAGTTCAAAATTTAGTTTCAAACAAAACTGGTTTTGATTTCCTACAATTTTCCATTGAATTTACAAGCCAAAAATACTTCTCACATGAAATAACAAGCACTCTCTTACTTCTATTTTAAACACAGCACAAACCATCTATTTTCATAACATGGTCATAAAACAAAAGTGATAGATTTTGAAATAAAGATTCAAGTCCAACTGGTTTTACATTTTTTTGAATTTTCTACGATTTTCTAGGAATTTTCAAAGTTCAGCGCATTGGAAAGGAAGAAAGGGTTGAAAACTTTCATTTGGACCCTTGGGAAGATTTGGGACTTTACAAATGGGTCCTTCTGCCATGGATGGCCGGAGGAGCTCAATTGAGCTCAAATCCGGGGAGGAAGAAGCTCGGATGGCAAGGGGAAAGGGGATAGGGAGTGAGAGGGCACCGAGACACACCCGTTTGAGGGCTTGGTCGGACTTGGGGAGGCCGGGAAATGGGTCGCCGGCGGGAGGCAGGAGCGGCGGCGGCACGGTGGCGCGGGGAGCCGAGCTGCGGCGTGGGAGAGGCGCAAAGGAGTGGGGGAACTGCTTCCAGGGGTCCCGGGGCGGCTACTTATAGGGAAGAGAAGATAAGGGAGGGGCGCCAGGCCGAGGTCCACGGCGGCGTGGAGGGGGCAGTACTGGCGGCACTCAGGCGGCCGGTGGCACGCGCGTGGCAGAGCAGGAAGGGGCCACGGAGGCGGGCTAAAGCGGCGGGCAGGGCTAGGGGAGGCGCATGAGGGTGAGAGAGCAAGGGGGGCTGCACTGCCGCGGCCTGATTTCGAGGAACGACGGCGGCGGCGGTGAGCAGTAAATAAACCAGAGGAAACAGAGGGCCTGCCAGAGGAGGAAGAAAGGTTGAAGGCGCCAAGGACCTGTTTGCAAATTGCAAAATCTTCAAGGGCCTGAAAGTAAAGCTAAATTTCCCACTGATACAGGGCTCTAATGAAAAAATGACCAAAATAGAAAATGTGTAACTTTTCAAGCTCTACAACATTGCTTTAGGGTTTGAATTCAAAAACTCAAAGTATGCAACTTTATTTTGAACCTTTGGACTAACTTTAATTTTTATAAAGATTTTGTCCTTGTTAATTATTTTACTCATAATTTGGGCCTAAATGCAAGTTTTCAGGTAAGTCATGATTACTTGCATTCTTATAATTTGGCCCCTAGTAACTTTTGAAAATTACTTTTGTAACTCATGCATTTTGCACAAAAGGACTCGTATTCTTATAAAATTACACATAGGGTCTTACTTCTACAAATATATCCAACCTTATACATTTCAACACATGCATTACATTTCATACCTAATGTGATACAAATTGACACCTAGGGTGTCACAGCCCTCCCCCCTAAAAAGAATCTCGTCCCGAGATTCGAAGGCAGAAAGGATCAGACGATTAGATTTGGGGATTGGCTTGAAGGAAGTTTGGGAAATTTTGTCGAAGATAAGATTCTGTTTCCCAAGTTGCTTCTTCTGCGGTGTGGTGATCCCATAAAATCTTGTACATCTTAACTGTCTTTCTTCTGGTGACTCTTTCCTTGGTATCCAGGATTTGGATAGGTTGCTCGGTGTAAGATAAATCAGGTTCAATCTCAATGGCGGTGGTTTCGACGATCTCCGTAGGTACTTTGATACATTTCTTGAGTTGAGATATATGGAAGACATCATGAATGGCAGCCAATTGAGATGGAAGGCGAATTTTGTAAGCCACAGTGCCACAGATCTTAAGAATCTCAAAGGGTCCAACATACCGAGGTGCTAACTTTCCTTTTATGCCGAAACGCTGGACACCTTTGGTAGGAGATACTCGGAGATAGACAAAATCTCCTACTTGGAACTGCAAAGGTTTCCTTCTTTTATCTGCATAGCTTTTCTGTCTAGACTGAGCTGTTTTGAGATTGGCTTGAATAATCTTGACCTTATCTTCGGCTTCTACAACCAGATCGGGTCCGAAGATTTTGCGTTCACCGGTCTGAGACCAATTCAAAGGAGTTCGACATCTGCGACCGTATAACGCTTCAAATGGAGCCATTTGAAGACTAGATTGATAGCTGTTGTTGTAAGAGAATTCGGCCAAGGCAAGACATTTGTCCCAGCTTGTACCATAATGTATAACACAAGCTCGGAGCATGTCCTCCAGTATTTGGTTGACTCGCTCAGTCTGTCCATCAGTTTGGGGATGATATGCAGATTTTCGAATCAGTTTAGTTCCAAGAGCAGACTGCAACTGTTCCCAGAAGCGTGCAATGAATTGGGGCCCTCGATCAGAAATAATGGTTTTAGGAACACCATGCAACCGAACAATTTGATCCAGATAGACTTTGGCATACTTCTTAGCTAAGTAAGTGGTATGCACGGGAAGAAAATGAGCTGTTTTGGTAAGTCTATCAATGATTACCCATATGGACTCATGCTTTTGAGATGTATTGGGAAGACCAACAATGAAATCCATACTGATGTCTTCCCATTTCCATGACGAAATGGGTAGTGGCTGAAGTGTACCAGATGCCTTGAGATGAGTGGCTTTAACTCTCTGGCATGTATCGCACTCGGATACATACTTAGCAATTTCCCTTTTCATTCTGGTCCACCAAAAATTCTGTCGAAGATCTTGATACATTTTGGTACTACCAGGATGAATAGAGAACTTGGATAGATGTGCCTCATCAAGGATTTGCTTGCGAAGCTGATGATCTTTAGGTACAACAATTCGATTGTTGAACCATAAAGTTCCTTGATGATCAGTGTGAAAACACTTATATTTAGCTTCTCCCTGTGATAGCTTTAGCTTGATATTATTGATACCCTCATCATGTAACTGTGACATGATGATTTTATCTCGGAGAGTAGACTCGATCAATAGCAGATTCAGACTACCTTGAGGAATGATTTCTAAGTTGAGTTTCCTCATCTGATTGCAGAGAGTGTCACTGATGGTTGCTATGGACAAATAGTGACAACGTGCCTTGCGGCTAAGGGCATCTGCAACCATATTGGCCTTGCCAGGATGGTAATGTACCTCAAGATCGTAGTCTTTGATCAGTTCCAACCAACGCCTTTGCCTCATATTCAGGTCAGCTTGGGTGAAGATATACTTGAGGCTCTTATGGTCAGTGTAGATGTTACACTTAGCACCCATAAGATGATGTCTCCAGATCTTGAGAGCATGAATAACTGCTGCCAATTCAAGATCATGAGTTGGATAATTTTGCTCATGACTCCGAAGTGCTCGGGATGCATAAGCGATGACCCGATTGTTTTGCATAAGAACACAACCAAGGCCAGTTCCAGAGGCATCGCAGTAGACATCAAAAGGCTGAGTGTTATCCGACTGAGCTAGCACTGGGGCAGTTGTCAAAAGTCTTCTCAAAGTGTGGAATGTTTCATCACACTTATCATCCCAATGGAACTTAACTTCTTTCTTAAGTAGCTCAGTCATAGGTTTAGCTATCTTAGAGAAGTCTGGAATGAGTCGGCGATAATATCCCGCCAATCCAAGGAAACTTCGAATTTGATGGACTGAAGTTGGAGGCTTCCAATCCATAACTTCTTGGACTTTGGTTGGGTCAACCGATATGCCTTCACTGGAGATAGTGTGTCCCAAAAATTTCACACTATCTAGCCAAAATTCACATTTTGAGAATTTGGCATAAAGGCGATGATCACATAGTCGTTGAAGCACGACACATAAATGATTGACATGGTCTTCTTTAGTCTTGGAGTATATCAGAATATCATCGATGAAGACCACGGTGAATTTGTCAAGTTCCGGCATCAAGACTGAATTCATAAGATACATGAAATATGCCGGTGCATTGGTAAGTCCAAATGACATAACCAGATATTCATAAAGTCCATATCTGGTTGAGAAGGCCGTTTTTGGAATGTCGCAAGGCCTAATCTTGATCTGATGATAGCCAGAGCGTAAGTCAATTTTTGAGAAGACCTTAGCTCCAGCTAACTGATCGAACAAAATATCAATGCGGGGAAGTGGGTACTTATTTTTGATGGTAACCGCATTGAGTGGACGATAATCAACACATAGCCTTAGGCTATTGTCCTTCTTTTTGACGAAGAGAGCGGGACAACCCCAAGGTGACGCACTTGGGCGTATAAAACCTTTATCAAGAAGATCTTGGAGTTGGATTTTCAATTCAGCCAATTCATTTGGAGACATGCAATACGGCCTCTTCGAAATAGGAGCGGTGCCAGGTTGAAGTTCAATAATGAACTCGATGTTTCTGTCTGGTGGCATCCCAGGCAAGTCGTCTGGAAAGACATCGGGGTACTCACAGACTACAGGAATATCTTTTACCTTGATGTCTGTGATGGCATAAGTGCAAGAGTGCAGATACTCCTGTTGGGGCAAATAGAGGGTAGTTGCTCCTTGATGTGGTGAGTCGATTTCGATAACTCGGGAAGAGATGTCTAGCAGTACCCTATGTTCTGCCATCCAATTTGTCCCAAGTATAATATCGATACCCTCTAGGTTTAATAGAATCAAATCAGTTCTGATTTCTTTGCTACCCAATTGAATTGGCACCTTTTTGACCATTTGGCCAGATGAAATTTTTCCTCCAGGGGTAGAGATCACATATGACCCCTTAGTAGGGCAAAGATCAAGTCCTATTCGGGTACTGCAGCTGTTACTAATGAAACTATGAGTTGCTCCTGAATCGAATAATGTAACAACTGGTTTGTGGTGTACCGAAAATGTACCCGACATGATAGGAGCTCCCTCCGGAAGTTCTGCAAGGGTAGTGAAGTTAATTTGCCCTTGCCGGACTCGCATCATCGGCCTCTTGCCCTTATTCTGGTTATTCTGACTGGAACTCTGCCCTTGATTAGGTTTCTTGAGTTGCGGACAATTTCTAAGGAGATGATCCGCACTTCCACACTTTAAACAACAACGAGTGTTGCTTTTCTGTCGAACTTGTTGAACATTTGGCCGTGGGCCAATTTGTTGTGGTTGTTGTAGAGGTACAGGAGGTTGATACTCTTCTTGTCGTTGAAGCGGCCTGAAGGCTAACTTGCTGATCAAGGCATTACGCTGTGGCGCCCTAGGCGGTACATTCTGAACCAATTGATACTGCGAGGGTTGAAGGCTCGCGGGTTCAGTAGAGATCCTTCGCTTCTTTTCGGCACGGTGTGCCGTAATGCAATCCTCCTGAGTTAGTGCCATGTTGACCAGCTCACTGAAAGTATTCGCCTTGACAAGATTCAGATGTTCTTTGAGCTTAGTATTCAAACCTCGATGAAAACGATCTTGCTTCTTGGCATCATTATCAGCATGATAACCCGCATACTGACACAGGTGATTAAAAGCCTATGCATACTGCAGTACAGTGTGGGTGCCTTGAGTAAGTGTCAAGAACTCATTCAGTTTCCGTTCCACCAGCCCTTCAGGTATATGATGTGCCCTGAAGGCATTACGGAATTCTTCCCAGGAGATAACATGACCATCAATTTGCATAGCACAAAAAGTACCCCACCAAATACGAGCAGCTCCGTGTAATTGTTGGGCAGCAAATAAGCCTTATTAAAGTCCGCACATGGAATCGTAAGAAGAGCAAACTTAGATTCAATAGTGTGGAGCCAAGCATCGGCATCCAAGGGCTCCTCCGCTTTGCTGAACAGCGGGGGCTGAGTACTGAGGAAATCTTGATAGGTTGCTACCAGAGGTTCATCACGACCTTGTGACTGCTGGTGTTGTTGATTTTGCTGTGCTTGTACCAATAGATTGAGAAGTTCAGTTTGCCGAGCCATAACCTCGGCTAGATGTGAAAGTGATAGGGATGGTTGTTGGGAATTGCTGGATTGATCTGCCCGGAAACCTTCCGGGGTTCCACGTGTGGCTCCAACCATCTGAAACAAGGATTCGGATGATGAAATTCATTTACCCTGCTAAGAGCTTACAAGGTAAATGGAACGAGACAAGTGATTCTGATAATAGCAAACGCTGGAAATCAGAAAGATACCTAAGATACCCAACTAAAGGATCCTATTGGAACCATACTAAGAATAACCAACATGTCACCTATCCTTAGGAAAACATCAAAATTAAGCACCCATTTTGTTGGTTAATGTATTATGCATGCACGCACTAACGTTCTCACAAACCAAAATAACTGCCGAATATCTTCGGACTTACGTGGTTAGTTTCGGTGGCATAACATATACGTCTCTCCCTAATAACTAGCCGATAAACCCTATCCGTCCTAATTTCGTAATCGTAGTTAGTGTACCTGCAGAAGACCACAATATATACCCAATGAACCTTTCATGCCAGCATGTCATGAAAGCGTTCCCATTCATTACTGTTCACTATAGAAACAGCATCTGTACAATTACCGCCGTACAGACAACGTTAGCATACGTTATCGAAACAACGTATTCACGGGGGTACCGCAAAATGCGAGGATGTTGCTGTTCATACCCCCTTACCTAACTATATACTCCCAATGTAGTCAACCGAAGTTGGTACATTGGCAGCATCTCAAGTAGGCCACTGCTTGAGAAACAGCGTTCGGTTCGCATCACCGACGGGAAGGCCAAGCTCCCTCAGTTGGCTGAGGATCCTTACCTCCTTACCTCACGATCGAAGGTGTCGTTACAGAAAGTAAGGTTGGGTTGTGCATGAATTTAAGTTTTGACGGAAAAGTAATGCTGGTAGTTAGGGTTATATACATATACTATAGCCACCTCTATTTCCCTCATAAACATTACCCTAGGGCTTTACGTACTAAGCTCAATCCTTAACGAATCCAACGCGACTTTGCCAAACATTTTGTTGGTCAAACTTTTATACTGAAAGCATTTTTAAGGTAAAATGTATCTCCAAAGTAACCTTATAGCTCTGATACCAGCTGTGGCAGAACCAACCTGAATTATACCGGCTCAAGTACGCGAGTCCACTCCAGAGGGCTCCGACGTGCTTCAAACGGTATAATCCCTTGGCCTGTCGGGTAACGTCCCGATAAACCACCGATACACAGGATCAAATATGGCTACCTCACACGAAGGTGAGTCCAGAGATACAATCACCATCGCATTTTACATCACAGAGAAAATTACATTACAAGGGTTTCCAAAAGAAGTACGAAGTTTCAAATTCAGAGAAAAGATTACAAACTGTTAAAACTATGTTTTTTTTAGCAGCAGAAAACATACGCGATGATTACAACACGTCGTTAAGACGGATGTCATGCTAAGCCCGGGCATGACATCACTCGATATCACCAGTGCTGGCCGAGGACAGATTCCATTCCACGGACCAACCTTCTGTAAGAGCACTGGGCCAAGGCAAGGGAAGAGTAGGCTCTTCAAGACATTACCTGCAGAACATATAACTAGCAAGGCTGAGTATACTAATACTCAGCAAGGCTTACCCGGGATTGGGTATATCTTAGCCCATAACTAGACTTATGAAGGCTTATAATGGTTCTGGGTTTAGTTTCAGCTGAAAAGCAACAAAGAGTAGATCCTTAATTTCAACTTTTACCTTTCAGGTTCTAGTTGATTATCCATTCTAGGTGAGCACCTATAACTACTCAAGCATGGTAAGATCTTTAGCGAAACATCATCTTTAATAATCATAACATTGCTCTTGTTACTCTATGTGGTAAAGGGATCAAGCAGTCTCAATCTTCGTGAGAAGCGGACGATTCAGAATCGAATTTTCAACCTTGCAAGGTAAACCTAACTCACATGCTTGGAACATCCAACGATAGTTCCGAAGCAACCGTTTGCCTTTCATTCCGACTCGTGGACAGGTCCACCACAAGCGACTGCAGGAACATACGCACTCCCAAAGTGCAGGACATACGTCTGTAGCGCGACTACAAAACCTGTATTCCTGGTTGCCCTTGCAACACGTATTTCCCCAATCGAACATAAGTAACCAGAAGAACCAAATACATGTGGTGGGAGGTATGTCCACTCCTCGGGCCGATTGGCTACTAGGCTTACCGCTTACCCATAACTCACGGCATGTGGCTAGTACTTTCAAACGCTTAACCCGCACTACCACACACTGCGACCTTATCCAATTCAACAACACAGACGGGGTATCACCTCAACCATGATACCTCTCAAAACTCCCGTCCGTCATCCTTATAGTGATAACAGGAATGTAAACATTACAATTCCTATATCGCGCGAGTGACAGGAAATCACCCGACTTCTACCGGCCCTATTAGCATAGCAACTAGTCGGACTCAAGTGCTAGTATCCATCACATTGGTTCCTAGGAAAATGCAACTAGGGTTTCAAGCAATTCCTAAGAACTTAATGCATAGAATACGTAAATAGATATAGATTGCAGTGTAATAAAATAGTAGGTTATGTCCGGGGCTTGCCTTTACTGGTGGGGCTGGGGTTAGTCAAGTTAATAACGTCCGAACTTTGGTTCGGGCCTTCAGAGAATTCTCTGACGAAGTTCTTGGGGTCTTCAGAACAACCTCCTTCTGGTTCCGGGATTAGCTGGTAACTTCCGTCGGCGAGAGTGGTCGAGTCTACATGATATGCAAGATGGAGTTCAATGGATGCATACACCTTCATCTTAAATCACGGTAAAGTTGCAATCCAAAAGGCTAACACTCAAGAACTCATGGTTCAAAAAGGAATTTAAGCTTTGAATCATAAGCATTAACTCATGACTATAGCATTAACTTAATTGGAAGCAGAAATTAAGTATTCAAGTTTAAATTAAATTCAAAATTGAATGTGAACCCTGGATAATTAGGGTCATAAAGTTTTGAAAATTTAAACACAGATCAATTGCATGTTTAAAGGATTCTGACCAAAAGATCTGATTAGATAAACTTTACTGAAAAGACTTAGCTAATTCTTCTATAAAACAAATTGAATTGATCAACTTAAAAGAATTTAAATTACGAAACAAACTTAGGTTTGAAAATTTCATATCAATTCATACTTAATCCATAGGGATTGCATACCAAAAATCAAGATTAACAAAGTTAACATGTAGGAACAAAATTGGAACTATGGATAGGATATTACACTCCCATGTCTTAGATTTAACATAGGTTCAAAAGTATTTTGTTTCATATCAAACTTACTTAATAGAAGTTGTAGAGTTCAAAATTTAGTTTCAAACAAAACTAGTTTTGATTTCCTACAATTTTCCATTGAATTTACAAGCCAAAAATACTTCTCACATGAAATAACAAGCACTCTCTTACTTCTATTTTAAACACAGCACAAACCATCTATTTTCATAACATGGTCATAAAACAAAAGTGATAGAGTTTGAAATAAAGATTCAAGTCCAACTGGTTTTACATTTTTTTGAATTTTCTACGATTTTCTAGGAATTTTCAAAGTTCAGCACATTGGAAAGGAAGAAAGGGTTGAAAACTTTCATTTGGACCCTTGGGAAGATTTGGGACTTTACAAATGGGTCCTTCTGCCATGGATGGCCGGAGGAGCTCAATTGAGCTCAAATCCGGGGAGGAAGAAGCTCGGATGGCAAGGGGAAAGGGGATAGGGAGTGAGAGGGCACCGAGACACACCCGTTTGAGGGCTTGGTCGGACTTGGGGAGGCCGGGAAATGGGTCGCCGGCGGGAGGCAGGAGCGGCGGCGGCACGGTGGCGCGGGGAGCCGAGCTGCGGCGTGGGAGAGGCGCAAAGGAGTGGGGGAACTGCTTCCAGGGGTCCCGGGGCGGCTACTTATAGGGAAGAGAAGATAAGGGAGGGGCGCCAGGCCGAGGTCCACGGCGGCGTGGAGGGGGCAGTACTGGCGGCACTCAGGCGGCCGGTGGCACGCGCGTGGCAGAGCAGGAAGGGGCCACGGAGGCGGGCTAAAGCGGCGGGCAGGGCTAGGGGAGGCGCATGAGGGTGAGAGAGCAAGGGGGGCTGCACTGCCGCGGCCTGATTTTGAGGAACGGCGGCGGCGGCGGTGAGCAGTAAATAAACCAGAGGAAACAGAGGGCCTGCCAGAGGAGGAAGAAAGGTTGAAGGCGCCAAGGACCTGTTTGCAAATTGCAAAATCTTCAAGGGCCTGAAAGTAAAGCTAAATTTCCCACTGATACAGGGCTCTAATGAAAAAATGACCAAAATAGAAAATGTGTAACTTTTCAAGCTCTACAACATTGCTTTAGGGTTTGAATTCAAAAACTCAAAGTATGCAACTTTATTTTGAACCTTTGGACTAACTTTAATTTTTATAAAGATTTTGTCCTTGTTAATTATTTTACTCATAATTTGGGCCTAAATGCAAGTTTTCAGGTAAGTCATGATTACTTGCATTCTTATAATTTGGCCCCTAGTAACTTTTGAAAATTACTTTTGTAACTCATGCATTTTGCACAAAAGGACTCGTATTCTTATAAAATTACACATAGGGTCTTATTTCTACAAATATATCCAACCTTATACATTTCAACACATGCATTACATTTCATACCTAATGTGATACAAATTGACACCTAGGGTGTCACAGCCCTCCCCCCTAAAAAGAATCTCGTCCCAAGATTCGAAGGCAGAAAGGATCAGACGATTAGATTTGGGGATTGGCTTGAAGGAAGTTTGGGAAATTTTGTCGAAGATAAGATTCTGTTTCCCAAGTTGCTTCTTCTGCGGTGTGGTGATCCCATAAAATCTTGTACATCTTAACTGTCTTTCTTCTGGTGACTCTTACCTTGGTATCCAGGATTTGGATAGGTTGCTCGGTGTAAGATAAATCAGGTTCAATCTCAATGGCGGTGGTTTCGACGATCTCCGTAGGTACTTTGATACATTTCTTGAGTTGAGATATATGGAAGACATCATGAATGGCAGCCAATTGAGATGGAAGGCGAATTTTGTAAGCCACAGTGCCACAGATCTTAAGAATCTCAAAGGGTCCAACATACCGAGGTGCTAACTTTCCTTTTATGCCGAAACGCTGGACACCTTTGGTAGGAGATACTCGGAGATAGACAAAATCTCCTACTTGGAACTGCAAAGGTTTCCTTCTTTTATCTGCATAGCTTTTCTGTCTAGACTGAGCTGTTTTGAGATTGGCTTGAATAATCTTGACCTTATCTTCGGCTTCTACAACCAGATCGGGTCCGAAGATTTTGCGTTCACCGGTCTGAGACCAATTCAAAGGAGTTCGACATCTGCGACCGTATAACGCTTCAAATGGAGCCATTTGAAGACTAGATTGATAGCTGTTGTTGTAAGAGAATTCGGCCAAGGCAAGACATTTGTCCCAGCTTGTACCATAATGTATAACACAAGCTCGGAGCATGTCCTCCAGTATTTGGTTGACTCGCTCAGTCTGTCCATCAGTTTGGGGATGATATGCAGATTTTCGAATCAGTTTAGTTCCAAGAGCAGACTGCAACTGTTCCCAGAAGCGTGCAATGAATTGGGGCCCTCGATCAGAAATAATGGTTTTAGGAACACCATGCAACCGAACAATTTGATCCAGATAGACTTTGGCATACTTCTTAGCTAAGTAAGTGGTATGCACGGGAAGAAAATGAGCTGTTTTGGTAAGTCTATCAATGATTACCCATATGGACTCATGCTTTTGAGATGTATTGGGAAGACCAACAATGAAATCCATACTGATGTCTTCCCATTTCCATGACGAAATGGGTAGTGGCTGAAGTGTACCAGATGCCTTGAGATGAGTGGCTTTAACTCTCTGGCATGTATCGCACTCGGATACATACTTAGCAATTTCCCTTTTCATTCTGGTCCACCAAAAATTCTGTCGAAGATCTTGATACATTTTGGTACTACCAGGATGAATAGAGAACTTGGATAGATGTGCCTCATCAAGGATTTGCTTGCGAAGCTGATGATCTTTAGGTACAACAATTCGATTGTTGAACCATAAAGTTCCTTGATGATCAGTGTGAAAACACTTATATTTAGCTTCTCCCTGTGATAGCTTTAGCTTGATATTATTGATACCCTCATCATGTAACTGTGACATGATGATTTTATCTCGGAGAGTAGACTCGATCAATAGCAGATTCAGACTACCTTGAGGAATGATTTCTAAGTTGAGTTTCCTCATCTGATTGCAGAGAGTGTCACTGATGGTTGCTATGGACAAATAGTGACAACGTGCCTTGCGGCTAAGGGCATCTGCAACCATATTGGCCTTGAATGATGCCATCGAGTTCGCCGGTGGATCTTTGATGCGCACCCCTACCTGGCGCACCAGCTGTCGGTGTTTTACGGCCTGCCCACTAAGGGTTATACCCGAGGTGGTGAGTTTTAGGTTGGGTGTCACTGAGATCAAGAACTCGAAGGTGCAAGCAACACGAGGTTTAGACAGGTTCTGACCGCGATGTGCGTAATACCCTTTGTCCTGTTTGGTGGTTTGTATTGCCTTGGGTGTTGATGTGTTTTGAGGGGTCCCTGCCCGCCCTTATATATCCGGGAGGACAGGGTTACATGAATCCTAGTCCAGCACTAGCTTAGGAATCTTACTCGAGTAAAACTCGAGTAGCTTCCTTCTGTATCAACTAGTTCTACTTCGCATGTGAGTAGAGTACAACACAGATAAGGTATAGGATATGTCCTATCCCCGATTCCTTTATGAACTATGTTGTGTACACAGTCCCGTAGTCCTGGGTCTGACAGTTACTGCCAATTCTAATGTAGGCAATGGGTCCAAACAAATCCATGTGTAGAAGCTTCAATGGTCTTGATGTAGTCATGATGTTCTTGGCGGGGTGTGGAGCACCAACTTGCTTCCCGGCTTGGCATGCACTACACAACCTATCTTTCTCAAAGATAACATTTGTTAGTCCTAGGATGTGTTCACCATTTTGAAATTTGACCAAGTTCCTCATCCCAACATGGGCTAGTCGGTGATGCCAAAGCCAACCCAAATCAGATTTTGCCACTAAACAAGTCTTGGGCTCAACCTTCTCCTTTGAGAAATCAACAAGATAGACTTTGCCCTTCAAGTGACCCGTAAAAGCAATAGAGGAATCCTCCCTTATAAAGACGGTCACACCCTCATTAGTAAAGAGACAATCGTAGCCCATCTCACAAAGTTGCGAGACCGACAACAAATTGTACCCCAAAGTTTCAACCAAATAAACATTTGAAATAGAGTTATCATTTGAGAGTGCAATTTTACCCAAACCAATCACATCTCCTTTCCTATTGTCTCCAAAGACAATAGTTTCTTTAGGTATGTCATGAAGCTCTAGGGATGTGAACTAATCCTTCTCTTCGATCATATGATTTGAGCATCCACTATCAAGCAACCATGCGATGCAACCCAAGGAGTAGGCCTACAAAACAAGTTAAGCTTTGAATTTAGGTACCCAAAAAGATTTGGGTCCTTGAGGGTTAGATGGATACACTTTTAAGAATTGACCTCTGTTGTCGGTCAAAACCCACCGGCGAGCAACGACAGGCAACACGAGGAGCCGGGAGGCTTCCGAGATGGCTGGTGGGTCCCGGTCCCTCGGTCAACGGCCTAGAAGTCCGGCACACGCCCTGGCTTGGTGAAGTGCTAGGTGTGCCACCTGACGTATACCTGATCAGGAAGGTGTAGAAGTCATTATCAGTTATTTCCCTACGTGCACAGCCACGTCAAACGTTAGTCCGAGCCGTAGTTGGCTCTCAAAATAACTCCCAAGATCAGCTAGAAGAGCCGATGGTGCCTCCACACTGGGTCGGACCTGTCCTTGTACTAGGTTGGACCCCCGGGTAATTCTCAAAATCGGCTGAAAGAAGCCAATTGTGTTCGTTTAACAGATCGGATCTACTAATAATCAAATGTCCGTACGAATCTGATGGAAAAGATAAAAGCATGCTCTGTAATCACCAAGCTAATCCAATCTACGACAGTAAAAGTCTTCACCGTGCAATCGGAACATCCTACGCGTGGTTAAGCCTAACAAACATGAAAGATAACAATACGCTAACCTAAAAAGAGGCCTAAAAACCAACTAATAAGCCGATTTCCGGAACAATCCCTTCTTAGATCACCATAAAGCACCAAACATGCAGCCGGAACATTCAACCCGTTTGAAGGGCCTAATCATATGGATATTAAACCGAATTCTTGTAGTACAAAGAATTACCATAACAGATTAGATCTACTAGGCGAAAACAGAGCAAGGCATTGTCCTTGCACCTGGGATTGCGCGCAAGGATAGCTAAACGATTATGAACAGCAATTGGAGCATAGATATACTATCAAGAACTGATGCAGTATCATAATCATTTCAGATAACTAGTGTTACTCGCCATCAACAACGCTTCAGCACGAGAAACACAAAGATAAGCAGATAGACACGACGCTGCCCCGACCATGCGGAGCATGATCGGGGCAGCATGTCGAGTACCTAGAGAAACCCTTGGAAAGGGATGGCGATGCGCCGAGAGTTTGTTGTGAATGTTGGATGGTTCTTATTGAATCTCACGATACATATTTATAGTCCGAAGACTTGATCTTTTTAACTAACCCCAGCTGATTACGATACAATCTCTAACTTACTATATTTAAACTATCCTTACTAGATACACGGCCATTCCGGCCCTTAATACGCTCGCACAGAAGCCGATTCGCAAACCGTCACGATGATCTCCTTCAGCCCACGTTGCTCTCGGCCCATCCTCTGGTCCAGTCAAATTATGGCGATAACACATGCCCCCTGGTTTTAGCAATGATAATTCCAAAACCATCGCCTCTTTGACTTCTAAGACTTGTACATGCACATACAGCTCCCAATGCCATCGGACGTGACCCCTCGGCTTCCAGGGCCTGTACGCGCGCTGCCTCCCAATGCCATCGGACACGACCCTTCAACTTCTCCCTCGGAAATCGTCATAACGCCGCTTCGCCTTCCATCTCTGCCCTTATAAACCGGCATCGGCGGATCTACTTCTATTCATCTCCTTCCTCCGTGCATTAACCGCATGTCACACCCGGTTTTAAGAACAAAATCGAATGCATAACTATATGTATGCCAGGATCAAGTTCCATACCTATAGTGACTTCATCAGTGAATAATCAGCAACAGTGTCACGAAAAGAGAATTAAAAGACTATAAAGATTATTAGAGTTATACAGCTTATCCTGGAAATGAAGACTCCAAACTTCACAGGCAATCGACCGGGGGTTGCGCAGGCCTAGAACTCAGCATCATCTTCAAAAGACTTCAGATCACTTTCTCCTCTGAGCAGCAATTATAACAAGCGTGAGTACACTTATGGTTGGTACTCAGTAAGTGTTGGGAATTTTATGACATGAAGGCCAAAATCAAGAAAAGGCTGACTGGCTTACTGCGATAAGCAATTTTAGTTGGTCAAGTTTTATTACCACCTGATTACTAAGGTATAAGTTCATACCAAAAACCCACATTAAAAGAGAGAGAAGAGATACAGCATAAGCATAACCACAACCATAAACATGGTCCACAATAACCACAACCATAACCATGGTCCACGATTTAATTCATCTTCAAGTTCAATTATCATGTGAGGGTCCAAGCCGCTCTTAACCGTGAGCATGGCTGATATATCAGTTTTCACTCTGCAGAGGCTGTACACTTTACCCACAATTCGTATCTCCCGATTTGCCCGAGGTAGCTAGTCTCTTAAACACTTCCGAGGTGAGTGGCAAGGGATTCACTACGAGGCCTTTACAAAGATTCCCTAACTTATGACAATCCGCTAAGGTTTCAGGCCGCAGTGGTCATAATCCTCCCTAACGAGGAAGACGCCTTAACTAGGAACATATCTACGCCTCAAGAGGACCGAGCTATACCCCATCAACGCACTCCCATCTTGCCCTTTCGATAAGATCATCACAAGCTAGAGTTTCTAATTAATTAGCAAAGACCAGAGCCATATAGTATTGTGGTTGCACTATTTTCCTGGGTGGTTCTCCATGTTCCGATTAGACATATAATCTTGTGATTAACAACACAAAGAGCATGAATATGGATAAAACAGGTGTAGCATCATCATTATCATCATCATGGTTATAAATTATTCCCAAACCAGAATCAGTTATATCAACTAAGCAATAGCTACCCAACAATAAAGGCAAAACCCAGGTTGACAAGGAATGATCATAAAGACTAGGCATATACTTAATTAGGATCCATCAAAATTAGGACACATGCATGCATAAAGAAAAAGTTATGTTTATTGTGATTATTAGGACAAAAGCATGATCAAGGAAACACTTGCCTTTCTTTTAGAGAATAGCTGCTCAAAATCTTCAACTCTTGTTCTTGAAACTCTAAATCTTCAAAGCTCTTGGATCACGCTCCTTCTAACGTCACACAAGCATCGGGCCTAAGCATCCAAGCAAGCAAACAAACAAGAACGACTAAGAACAGATACAGCAAGCAAAAGAAAAGCTTTAAGAGAGTGTACTAAAGAATAGAGCTTGTTGCTACGGTCACGAGAACGAAAGAAACGCGGAAAACGGAGCTAGGGTTGAAAAGATATAGCTATCGGAAGATTTATATTATAAAAGAAATAAAAGAACTATAGGCTTTCATTTATTTTCATTAGAAAACGAATGTAAAATATATAAAAGAAAAATATCTTTAATTATAATTAACTCATATTATCTTTGCATTTATAAAGACAAAATAGAACTTAGTCAAATTTTATATACAATTCTCTATGTACAAATTATCCGAATTAAACAATTAATTAGAAAAGAAAACTTGTGAGAACATCTAAACGCATAACTTTATGATTTGAATTGAACTAAATAGATTAAATTACAAACACATTTAAGTTGATATTAATCAAATTAACATTAATATAATGAAAACTGGAGTAAAGATTTAATTGGATTTTATTTTGAAAACTAGATGAGAGGATATTATTCAAATTAAATTGATATCTAATTTTAAAAATAGAAATTATGGTACAGCAGCACTACTAAACGATAGCTTAGGGTTTTAGAAGACTAACGCAAAAAGAACGGATCGAAACGGATCTAAAACATGGAAACTACGCATAAAACAGCGTTGCAGGGACCTATACGCAATTAACTATAACTTTCAGGGGTTAGCAGAAAAGAAATACTAGACTCAGAAAATAGGGCTCACAAATACAGAAAAGATTAGGGTTAGATCTGAAAAATTCCATGGTGGGGCTGGATTGAAATGATGGAAAAGATCTAGGGGGTTTTCTGCAATTTTCGCTAGACACAGAAATTTACACGATAATTACAGAATCTTGCAGGGACCAATCTGCAAAAAGCTTGAAACAACCCCAATGGTGGCCGGCGGCTGCAATTTCTCAAATTCCCGTTGATTTAGGGCATGGGAGAGCGCAAGGAGCGGTGCAAATGAAAGAGGACGACGAGAGGATTCGATTCCATACCTAACTTACCACGGGGACGCATCGTAGAGATCAAATTTCGTGGAGGAAGTTGCAGCGGCGGGTCTGCTCTGTTCCAAGCGGTTCTGCTCCTTTCCAAGCGGTTCTGCTCCTATTCCTGGCGGCTCTACTCCTGTTCGTTCTGTCCTGGGCGGCAGCAGCAGGAGGAAGGCAAGGGGAAGTGCAGCGCAGGGGGCCGGGGCGGGCGGCCTACGGGGGGCGCGGCGCAAGGGCAGGGGCGGCGCACAGGGGTAGGGGCGACGCGGCTGCTCTGTGTCCTGCAGTGCTGGGCGCACAGGAGATGCATGGCGGCGGCTGTGCAGGGGCGGCTTGCAGGGGGCACGCACGGCCAGGGGGAAGGGCTGGCGCGGCTGGTGCAGCAGCTGCTGCTGGCGGCGCCTAGGGGCAGGGGCGGCCTGGGCTGGGCGTGGAGGAGGAGGCGCATGGGGCAGAAGGATGCGATGGTGGCGCTACACAGGAAAAGGAGGAGCAGCATTGCAGGGCTGCGCACGACGATCTCAGGTAGGTTTTATAGGGGCGCAGGGGCTAGGGCAGAGGGGAAGATGACGTGCAGAAGAAGTAGATTGGAACGGGGGCTCGACTCGCGAATTTTTATAGCCCATCTCGCGGATTTTTATTAAGCGAAACGTCCTGGCTTAGCATGATAGATACGCCAAGGAAAAAGTGACCGTCGTGCAGCACCTAGACTCGATCGAGCCTGGCTGGTGGGGTTGCGGGGTCGAGGATTTAGCGAGCAGGGGACCGATGCGAGGCCGAGGGATTCGGTTATGGGCCGAAACAGGATCGGGTGAGGGCTGAACACGAAAACGAGCTAACTGCTAGTTGAACATGAACGTGCTATTCGAGAACGTGAATTATAAAAGAGAGAAATTAGGCCGAGTCGCTGGATCTGATGGTGATCGAACATCGTCGGAAAAACACTGAAGATGAGCCACGCGGCGTCGTTTTCAAGCATGACCTGATCGAGGAGAATGGTTAGAGGATCAGCAGCTCGATGGAACCTCTTAAAGATTCGAAGAGACAAGATTAAAAGGATGTACAACAAGATACGGCTCGGTCCGACTACGATGAAAATCAAAATATAAATATTTTCCAGAACATATTTTCAAGTTTAAAATAAATCTAGAAAAGTCCAGATAAATATTTCAAACCAAGAAAAATATATCCGGAAGAATCCCAAAATTTTCCGAGGAAAACTCGGGAGCTAATTTGGGTCACGAGGATTCCAAATAAAATATTTGGACTACATGAAAAATAATTTTAGAGCTTTTCAAATAAAATAAATGGATCTAGCTCCAGTATAAATAGAATAATTGCCAGAAAAATCTTTAAATTCTCGGAAAATCCTATTTATAGATGAATTTATTGTAAAAGATATTCACATCCTAAAATTAAATATTTTAGGTGTGACACCGCACCAACATATTCTGCATCCTCCAGGGATGGCTTCCTTTTCCTCTGCCTCCTCTGATTTCTCTTCCTCTTCTACTTCTTCCATAATCTCCATTACCTCTCCTGACTCCGAAACCTCTAGGGAGGCGACGCCGGAGTTTGATTTGGTAGCTTCATACGAGGCTCTCGTTCCTCTGCATAGAGGAGTGGGACTTCAGCATTTGGTGAGAGGACGATGAGTCCCTGACCGACGATGAGGACCTCCAGATTCTCCTTCATGGGGATCTGGATGAAGGCGACGATGATTCCTGGGATGATGACTTCTTCTTTTCCTCAGAAGAAGATACCAAGGACACTTCAACCGACGATGACTTGGTAGCAGGAGGGTTCCTGCGCGGCGGATCGTCGACTTCAGAAGACGACGGGGACGCCAGCGACAATGCCGGTCATAGTAGCGATGACGGCGGCAACAGCAGCAGCAACGACGGCGGCGGCGATGGCAGCAGCGATGATGACACCAGCGTGTCTCCCCAATACAAGCATCGTAAGTCCTTAGGGACTTACTAATGGTAGTTCGTAGGGTCATCAGCCATTATATACAGAGCCGGTAGATCGGCTTCTTTTGTAATGATTTCTCATAGATGAACCCTTTTATTTCAGTAATTCAATGTGTGAAAATCCAATCTTCTAAAGTCCGATGGCATCGCATCGGCCTTTCTCCTTGAATTGTCCGATCCAACCCCAAGCTTTTCCTTTATTCTAGATCAGATATCTCAGAGATCTTCGAGAACTCAAGTACCCTTCAAATGATTTCGCCAATAACAAGAGTACTCTGTCAAGATCCATCCCTACTTTTCTTTCGCCATCTAGCTATATGCCAAGGCAACTTGTCTGACTCTTCCTTGAAACTGGCTTTTTAATGAAACAGACATGCTCCTGTTGTTACTGCTTCCCCCCGAGCCCAAATCAAGTCAAAAAATATGATTACCAAGAAAAAACCCGCAAAGAAGTCGAACCTTTTCTTTCAAGATCAAGAGACCCTTGTAGTTTGCCTTATTTGAGTCGCGCTGGAGAATCCATTCTGCCAACCTTGATAAGACACCTGCAATCTACTTCTTTACTTTTTATCGAAGCCCGGGACTTGCAGGTTCCGATTATTGCTTCTAAAGTCGATGGCTTAACATCGGCTATTCAATCTTTAGCTCCGTGCACGGACCTGCATCTGTTTTTTTCTTTCTTTACAGATCTAACTTGTTCATCTCGTTCTACCTTACAGCCTGATGCATTGCACCAGCTTTTAAAGTACCCGATGGATGCCGACCTGCAGCCTGATGTATCACAAAGTACCCGATCATATCGACTTGCAGCCCGATGTATCATAAAGTACCCGATCATGTCGGCTTGCAGCCTGATGTATCATAAAGTACCCGATCATGTCGGCTTGCAGCCCGATGTATCACATCGGCTTTCCTCACAGATACCATGATTGTGTTGGTCCATAGCCTGATGCATTACATCAGCTTCATCACTCGTCTTCCCACATGCTCGGGAAATATTTCTTGAGGTGTTGGCCATTGATGGCTACCGGAAATTTAACTCCATCCAATTATTCAAGCATGTACGCATTCCCTGGTAGAACTTGATCAACTCTATAAGGCCCATGCCAATTTGGAGACCATTTATCATATGTCGCATCCTTAGTCCCTAATGGTAGCAGCTTCCCATACTAAATCTCCAACTTGGAATTCCTTCGGTTTAACCTTCTT
Organism: Panicum hallii; assembly: GCF_002211085.1. NCBI lineage: Eukaryota > Viridiplantae > Streptophyta > Magnoliopsida > Poales > Poaceae > Panicum > Panicum hallii. Next base: position 46,529 of record NW_020356225.1, on the reverse strand, counting down.
ATTGTACGCGCGGGCTACCTTGGCCTTATTTTCCTTGATCTTTTCCAGCGACCAAAGCCTGAGTTCCATAATGTCTTCCACATTATCGCTCATTAGAGCGGCATATTCTTCAGCAGTCAAATCATTCTGAAACTCTATCTGTCTCGAACCGGCCGTAATTTCCCATGGTAATACGGCCTCGTGCCCATACACCAAATGATATGGTGAAGTTCTTGTTGCCCCGTGGCATGAAACACGATAAGCCCATAATGCTTCTGATAATACTTCATGCCAACGCCGTGGGTATTCATCAATCTTCCTTTTGATCAGATTGATCAAGCTCTGATTGGACGCTTCGGCTTGTCCGTTTGCTTGAGCGTAGTACGGAGATGACCTGATCAATTTAATCCCCATGTCGGCAGCGAACTTTTTGAATTCATTAGATATAAACACCGACCCTCCATCTGTGTAATGGTCTGAGGAATCCCGAACCTATAAATAATGTGTTCTTTGACGAAATTCATGACGTCCCTCGACGTTACTGACTTCATAGGAACAGACTCTACCCACTTGCTGAAATAATCTATGACGGCCAAAATAAACTGATGGCCTTTACTCGATGGAGGATTAATCTTATGGATCATGTCCATGCCCCAGCCTCTGAACGGCCAAGGTTTGATGATAGGATTCATTGCTGACGCTGGTACTATTTGTATTTTCCTAAATCTTTGACAGGCCTGGCATCCTTTATAATACTTGAAGCAATCTTCCAGCATATCAGGCCAATAATATCCCGAGCGTCTAATCAACCACTTCATCTTGTGGGCTGATTGATGAGTACCACACGTACCTTCATGGACTTCATGTAAGAGCCGATTGGATTCAATCGGCCCCAAGCACTTAAGCAGTAGCCCTTCCAGAGTCCTGTAGAACAAGTCATCCCCTATCAAGACGTACTTCATGGCTTCGTAACGTGTCTTCTTAGGTGCCCCCCCGAGCCGGATCCTTCAAGTAATTGAAGATATCGGCTCTCCAATCCCCCTTATCCAGCAGGTTTATTGGGAAATCAGCTCCATCCGCCGTATCCTTGTAACCTGAAGCCATCTAGGCAAGATCATTGGCCTCCGAATTTTGCACTCTTGGTATCCAATAAAAATTTATATATCTGAACTGGGCCATTAGCTCCTGGCATTGTCTCCACAAGGGAAACAACAACTCACTCTCACATCGGTACGTTTCCGTGAGCTGAGAGATGACCAGTTTCGATGTGACAGTTCATGTGTCTGTAAGCTAGGCTTATAATTTGATAGTGTGAAGTGTATGCTTGTTAGTGTAAAACTTTTGTGTGTTTGTGTGAAACTTTTAAAAATTTAAAGTGCAAGTAAAAAGGGTATTTATGTAATTTTATAAAAGTACAAGTCCTTTTATGCAGAATAGGTGATTAACAAAAGTAACTTTCCAAAATTACTAGAGACCAAAGGGTAATAATGTAAGTAATCATGACTTACATAGCATCTTGCAAACAGGCCCAAGGTTATATGTAATTTACCCTAACAAGGACAAAGATTTTATAAAATTCAAATTTAGTCCAAGTCTTAAAATAAAACTTCATACTTTGAGTTTTGGAGTTCAAACCCTAAAACAAAGTTGTAGAACTTGAAAAGTTATACAACTTTCATTTTGGTCACATTTTTGTTTGAGCTCTAGAACAGTGGTTAAATTCTTCTTTACCAAGAGGTCCCTGCAATTTTCTAAAATTACAAACAAGTCCTCGGGAAATTCCCTTTCTCTTCCTCCTCTGGCGCTGCTCTGCTTCTCTGCACTGCGGTTCACCGCTGTTCCCCGTCCTCGCCACCTCCTGCTATAAACAAAATCCACGCGTCTTCCTCAGCAGGCAATAGCAGCTCACGGCAGCAGCACTAGCAAATCCTCTTTTCCCCTCCTTCAACCTTATCTCCTCCCTCTGTTCTCCCTTCCGTTGAACCCCTCCTCCACTCACTGGTGCAGGATCCAGCAGCCAAGTGCCCGAGCAGCAGGTCGTGCGCGTGGCTGGAGGCGGGCCCAGGCGGGGTAAGCGGCGCGGCTCGGGTCGAGCGCGCGGGCGAGCGGGCCCAGCAGTGGCAGGCGGCCGCGGCTCGGCCGGTGCGCGAGATGGCGCGTGCGCGCGGTAGCAGGTGCTGGCGGCGGCTGGCGCGAGGGCCGGGCGAGCGCGAGCGGGCGTTGCGCCAGGCGGAGGCATGGAGGCGCGCGGGGCACAAGCGCTGGCGGAGCGGGAGCGGCTGGTGGCGGCGCGAGCGCAGCGTGCGAGCTGGAAGCGGCGCTGGGCGGCAGCGCTGGGCGGCCAGGCGCGCGGACGGCAGCAGTTTGGCGCAGTGGTGGATGGCGCGAGCTGAGCAGGCGGGCGGCCCCGAGCGGAACCCGGTGGACGCGTGGCACAGGCGTGCTTAAGACTGCGGCCGGAGCAGCTCACGTCCCTGAGCTCCATTTTTTTCCCCAAGCGTTTCCTCTGTTCCAATTGCAGATGAAGGACCTCGTGCGACAATTGGAACAAGCTCAGGGGATTTTCTGCAAGTGCTAGACCCATAGAAACAGTGTTGTTTGAGGACCTCTGGGTAAGAGTTTATGTTATTTCATGTGAGCTGTGTTGCTGACTTGTAAATTCAACAGAAAATTGTAGGAAATTCCAAAAATTTCAAAACCAGTTTTGTTGGAAACTAGATTTTGAGCTCTACAACTTCTATTAAGTAAGTTTGATACGAAACTAAATATTTTTGAATCTATGTTAAATCCAAGATAAGAGAGAGTAATATTCATAGCTCCTACATGTTAACTTTGTAGATCATGATTTTTGGTATACAATTTTTATAGATTAAATGTGAATTGATGTGGAATTTTCAAACCTAATTTTGCTTTGTAACTTAAATTCTTTTAAGTTAATCAATTCAATTTGTTTTATAGAAGAAATAGCTAAGCATATCCATTTAAAGTTATATTTAGTCACGTGTGCTTGTTATTGCAATATGTTTCTTGTGCTGCTTATTCGAATCTTAAATAGACTTGTTGTGCAACTTTAAAGCATAAAAGGGGTCTAATTCGAACGTGAAATGTTTGATTTATATTTAGCCTACTATTTGTGTGACGCTAAACTTAATTAGCTATTGGTAACCAAAGTCCTTGCCATAGATTGACTAAAGATAAATTGTGCACCATGCCTGATGTACTTGCTGCCCTATGGCAGACTTTTTGTGATGATTGATTAACCCTTATTCATATGGATGCTCATACCTTTGCTTTGGACTTGATTACAATTTTGTCAGAGCCCTTCCTATGTAAAGGTTCTAGTCTACCTCGTGTGTCGACCACTTAGTTGATACACCTTTGTAACTAGGCTTAGCAATCGGCTACTAGTTCAGCCGATTTTCGATAGGCGTAACCCTATCGGCCACGAGCCTTTGACTTCTTCCCTACCGGCAAAAGCCCCTCGGCCAATGTTAACCACCCTATTGGTCCGATCCGATGTTAGTGCCCTGACCGACCTGGTCCAATCTAGACAACCACGCCGGCTATGCATCAATCGGTTGTTTGCTGATATCATCAAACCACTCAAACACTGATTACTCCGGTTAACACTCCAGTCAAGAATCGGATAGGCACATCCAATAGAGAACGTAATTATCAGTTAAGCACAGCCAGTACAGCATAGGGAATCGGCTACTTGTGCCGATTCACAAATCTAACGCATGCGCACATATTAATTAAGCCGATGTTCACACTCTCGACTAGTTTACTAATACACACACGATCTTAGAGTTCTGTTATCCACTGATCTAAGCCGATTGCAGTTGTTTCCCATAGCGGTCAAATATAGCCGTTCAATCCTTGGTTTTCTCATCCTTATCCACACACTGTTATAAGCCGATTTATCGGCTGAGAGATCGGCTATATGCTTACCGGTTACATACCCTCAACCACATCCTCCTTAGTCTAACTCCGCACTTATGGTCTCACCAACCTAGTTTAATATTAGTGTTCTGTTACACCTAATTCTTGAAATAGGTCTAACTTAGATTACCCCATCGGCTGTATAACAATTGATTGTTGTACTGGCGTAATCAAACCAACGCAACCACACCTAGTTACCTAAGATAACACTTAAGCACATCTTAGTTAGGCACAGCCAGTACAGAGTAGGACAATCAGCTACACAGCTGATATGCCCCAGTAGATATAGGAGAACATTAAGGATGAAAACCGGCTACACAGCTGATCCACCAATCGGCTGAATATGCTGAGACACAGACCGTACGGATACATGGTTCGACTAGTCTATCAATATACCATCGGCTAGTTACTCGCATTAGTCAACTAGCTATGCCGATACATCACTCAACTAGTTCTACCCGATGTATAAATCGGCGAATGTGCCGATACACTAAATCGGCTAGAAGGTCAAATCACCAATCGACTAGTTTTGCTAAAGCATGGATCCGCTATGCTGATACGCACGCGATCAGTTAAGTACGCCGATGCTCACACAGATTAGTTAGGACACAGCCGCTTTAGGAAACATCCATCTGCTAAAGTGATCGACGTTTTCATCGATCAATTAGAAAACCAGTGCACCTGTCAATCGGCTACCCAGACCAAAGTACACAACCTTGGATTAGTAAGATCGCACAGTAGGCACGCCTCTTTTAGGCACGACCAAAGCACATCAGTCAGCTAAACCTGATGCATCCTCATCAGTTAAGGCCAAGATCTACACACCAACCAATTAAATAACCAAACATGCTACCTAATGAAGTTAGTATAGATGTTTAGGGTAACCCACCCTGTTGCTTAACGCAACTAGTTAGTTTGGTTGATACCCGATAAATGACTACCCAGTACAGGGTAGTTAGGTTGTTTGTCGAGATGTAATGTTCCTTTATTTGGATTGCAACTTTATCGTGAACTGAAATGAAAGTGTATGCATTCGTTAAACTCCATCTTGCATATCATATAGATTTGACCACTCTCGCCGACGGAGATTACCAGCTAATCCCGGAACCAGAAGGAGGTTATTCTGAAGACCCCGGGAACTTCGTCGCAGAATTATCTGAAGCCCTGAACCAAAGTTCGGAAGATCTTAACTTTACTGACTTCAGCCCCACCAGTAAAGGCAAGCCCCGGACATAACCCCTACTTTACTACACTGCAACCTATACTATTTATATATATCTTTATGCATTAAGTTCTTAGGAGTTGTTTGGAAACCTTAGTTGCATTATTCCAGGAACCAATGTATTGTACACTAGAACTTGAGTCCGAATAGCTGCTCTTCTTATAGGACCGGTAGAAGTCGAGTGATTTCCTGTCACTCGCGCGATATAGGAATTGTGATGTTTACATTCCTGTTATCATTATAAGGATGACGGATGGGAGTTTTATGAGGTATCATGGTCAAGATGATACCCCGTCTGTTTTGATGAATTTGGTAAGGTCGCAGTGTGTGGTAGCGGTGGTTAAGCGTTTGAAAGTACTAGCCACATGCCGTGAAATATGGTAAGCGGTAAGCCTAGTAACCAATCGGCCCGAGGAGTGGACATACCTCCCACCACATGTATTTGCTTCTTTTGGTTACTTTGTTCGACGTGTAGGTATACGTGTTGCTGGGCAACCAGGAGTACGGGTTTTGTAGTTGCACTACAGACATACGTCCTGCACTTTGGAACTGCGTATGTCCTGCAGTCGCTTGTGGTGGATCTGATCCACGAGTCGGAATGAAATGCAAACGGTTGCTTCGGAATGACCCTTTGGTGTTCCAAGCGTGTGTGTTAGGTTTATCCTTGCAAGGTTTGAATCTCGATTCAGGAATCGTCCGCCTCTCACGATGAATGAGACTGCTTACTCCCTTTACCACATAGAGTAACAAGAGCAACTTTGTGATTATGAAAGATGATGTTTGGTTAAAGATTCTACCATGTTTGAGTAGTTATAGGTGCTTACTTAGAATGGTTAATCCACTAGAACCTGAAAGCTAAAAGTTGAAAGTAAGGATCTACTTTTTGTTGCTTTTCAGCTGAAAACTCTACCAAAGCTAAAAGCCTTCATAAGTCTAGTTACATGGCTAAGTATACCATGAGACGGGTAAGCCTTGCTGAGTATTAGTATACTCAGCCTTGCTAGTTATATGTTTTTCAGGTAATGCCTTTGAAGACTCTACTCTTCCCCTGTCTTGGCCCTGTGCTCTTCTAGATGGTTGGTCCGCGGAATGGGATTCGTCCCCGGCCAACACTGATGATATCAAGTGGTGTCGTACCCGGGCTTAACATGGCATCCGTCTGGATGACGTGTTAGGAATCGTTGCGTATGTTTTCCGCTGCTAAGAACCTTAACTTTAACAGTTGTAATGTTTTCTCTAGATTTGAAATTTCATACTGCTTTTAGAACTCTTGTAATGTAATTTCCTGTGATGTAACATATGATGGTGACTGTATCTCTGGACTCACCTTCGTGTGAGGTAACCTTATTGATCCTGTGTATTGGTGGTTTATCGGGACGTTACCCGACAGGCCAAGGGATTATACCGTTTGAAGCACGTTGGAGCCCTCGGAAGTGGACTCGTGTACTTGAGTCGGTATAATTCAGGTTGGTTCTGCCACACTCCTTAATTTTGTATGTCATCAACACCAAAACCCACTTAGGGGGCCAAATGCACTTTCACACATGGAAGGGACATTGGATTATGAAGCAATGCGAAAATACGAGGAAAGCAACTGTATGTCCTCTAGCGATACTAGGTCAATTTCGCACATTATTGCTAACTACAATTTGTGCTTTGCCGCAAGAACACAAGGAACAAAAATTGACTAAAAGGAGATGAACTGCATAATGGGGAGGAAGAAAGGCGGATCGGCTATACCATACCTCCAATGGAGATGTGGGGGAGGCAGTGCATAGTTCCGATGTAGACGGCATCAAAGAGGACCCGATGAGCGGCTTGGTGACTTAGTGACTAGCGGGAACCTCCTGGCATTCTGCACGACAAACTGCAGCCTTGGCAGGGAGGTCTCGGCGGCGGTGCAGGCGAGCGCGGGTCGGATCTGTAGCAGGGAGGCGTCAGCGGCCGCGCCACAGGCGAGCGAGGGAAGGAGCTCCGGTAGCAATGCATCAGCGGCGGAACAGGCGAGCACGGCCGGTCTACGGTAGGGAGGTGCCGGCAAAAATGCCATGAGCCAACATGGGGCGGAGCTCCGGCGGGATGCGGTGGCGGCGGTAGTGGCGCAGCTGAGCGTGGGGCAGAGCTGTGAGGGAGGTGTCATCTGCGGCAGCGGGGTGTAGCCAAGCTCACGATAGCCGGCGGATTTGGGGAAGGATTGGATAGCTAGGGTTTAGCTTGGGCCTCCTATACAAGAAGAGGAAATTGGGCTAGGCCTTCAAAATTTTTGCAGCTACCCATGTCGGTGTTTTACCGCCTGCCCACCAAGGGGTATACCCGAGGTGGTAAGTTTTAGGTAGGGTGACGCCGAGATTAGGAACTCGAAGGTGCAAGCAACACAAGGTTTAGACAGGATCGGACCGTGATGTGCGTAATACCCTACATCCTGTTTGGTGGTTTGTATTGCCTTGGGTATTGATGTTATGTTTTGAGGGGGTCCCTGCCCGCCCTTATATATCCGGCAGGACAGGGTTACATGAATCCTAGTCCAATACTAGCCAAGGAATTGTACTCGAGTGCAACTCGAGTAGTTTCCTTCTGTACCGACTAGTCCTACTTCGCATGCGATTAGAGTACAACACAGATAAGGTATAGGACATGTCCTATCCCCTAATCTTGTATGAACTACGTTATGTACACAGTCCCGTAGTCCCAGGTCTAACAAGCCCCCGAGCTCTTCGTAGCTGAGTACTGCAGGCTCCTCGAGTACTTTCGAAGTAGTCTTCGGCTTCTTTTGAAGCTCTGTCTTGAAGTTCTTCTTCGAGTACTTTCTTGGCTGCATCGAAGCTATGAGGTGCTCATACCCCAAATTACTTCTTTGGTATGGTGTGCGATTGAAAAATCGCACTCCATATGGAGTAGCCCTCGAGCCTTAGGTTGAATCTGAGAATCAGGCTGAGGGTCACATTAGTCTTGAATCTTCCTTACTTACTTTTCGAATAAATTTGAAAAATAAGTAGTCGATGCCACGTATCCCACAGCCCCCGAGCCTTGAATCCAAATCTCTCAGGTTTGGAAATAAGGATCCAAAGGTCGTGGCATGCAGTGAAAAAAATTGTTCCTATGAGAAATAATTGGTATAATGGTGCAGATGATGGAAGTTGGATTTAGAATTCGGAAAACCCCTTTTTTCGGGACAATTAACCCTGAAAAATGATTAATTGAATATTTTATCTAAACAATCCACCAAATGACCCCTCATCTTCCGAATACTCCCTAAGTCAACTCTTCAACTTCGAAACAGTAAAATCTGTGCTTCCAATCTTCAATCCGCCAAGAAATTTCCAAATCCCCAATCAAATCCGCGCTTCGCCTTCATCCCTTTGAGAAGTCCCAAACTAGCCAAATCTCTCCGCCCCTTTCTCCGCAGCCCTCGAGCTACTCATGGCAAACAGATCTTGAAATGGCACCCAAGAGATCCAACAAGAAGGGTGGGAAGGGGAAGGAGTCGCAGTCGCCATCTGGGGAGTGGATTTATAGTAAGTGCTCCAACAATGAACTCATGAATCTTGTTTCCGAGGGTTTGCTTTAGGAGAAAAGTCTTGTCAACTCGTGCCCCTCTTTCCGCGAACCTCTTCCTATGGAAAATATGGATAAAATCGTCTCATTTTACCATTTTACTAAACAAGGTTTGGCCCTCCCCTCTTGCTCTTTCTTCCGAGGCCTTCTTTATTTCTATGGGCTTGAGCTCCATCACCTCAACCCGAATTCAATTTGCCACATTGCCATCTTCATCCATTTTTGCGAAGCTTTCCTTGGAATTGAACCCCACTGGGATCCCATTGGGATCTTTTCCGCTTCCTCTTCTGAGTAAAGCCGCAGCCCACCTTAAAAAATCCATCCATTGTAGGGGGCACCGGCATCCAGCTTAGACAACAAGCCGGCGATAGGTACCTTTCCTATAAATTCCCCTCCAATATTCCTGGATGGAAGAGCCATTGGTTCTACATCGGAAACCATGCCCCCCAACTTCCTGAAAAATCCGAAAAACCCCATGTCGTGAGGCCAGAGTGGAACACCGAACTCTCCAGAGGAGACATGGACCAAGTCAACGAGTTGCTAGCCATCATAGCAGCCCATAAAGAAATAGGAGTGACCGAAGCGTCTGTGATGTTTTCCTTCTTCAAACACCGGATCCAGCCAATCCAACAACACCATACAGTAGGCTTCGAGTACATAGGCACTGAAGATCCATCTCGGATGTGCGCAGAAGAGCTGACTGACGACGCCGCGCTCATCCGGGTCAAGCGAGTGCTGCTGGACGTGAACGCAGTTCCCTACATCCCAGAGTTGTTTTCTGCGCAAAATCCTCCAAAACCGGTAAGTATTCGACTACTTTTTTGGAACAAGTTCTACTGTTCTGCCACCGCTAACTGAAAATGTTCTGCAGGGACACATAGAGTTGTATCGGAGCTATCCACCACAACCCGACATCCCCCAACCAGACCACCTTCTTCCCAGCGCCGCGGCTGAAGCGAAAAAGGCTCAAGCAGCCGAAGCTCAGCCTAGCGATGAAACAACCGAGAGCGAGAGCCCCCTGGCGGAAAGGGAAACCAAAGGGAAGGCAAAAAGGAACAACTCCCACGGACCATCCGTGGAGTTGACCGAAGCTTTGCCATTGGTCCCTCGGGGTCATCGGGTAGTACACAAATGTAAAGCGCATGCAGTTGAACCCCCCAGGTATGAAGTTACTGTCCTGTAGAATTGTCAAATAACAAAGTTGTTGCATGTTTACAGTGTCTGGTTTGCAGTCCCTCGGCTTCTCCACCCGACCCCAAGCGCCAAAAGGTGATCGGGACTAAATTCACTGGGGATGATGTTCTAGCAGGTAGTGCCGCAGAAACTGCTGGGACGGACCCATCGACTACTTCCGCAGGGGTTGTAACCGTTGCCGTGGCGGGTACCTCGCCATCGGCTGGTGTGACCCTGCCACCGGCAACGAGTACCGTGGTTATAAAACCACAGGATCTGAGACTAAAGAAGTGTGCCATGAAAAAATCTTCAGTGTAAGTGCAGATCCTGTTCTGTTCGACTTGTTTAAAGACATGACTAATTCTGCTTCGTTAGGGCTACGTCTGCCCTGGGGTCGGAGCCAGAGCATGTTTTGGCTACTCCAGCCCCGAGGACATGACACTGCCCAACTCCCCACCCCCCGAGCCCCAGCGACCCGAAGCCAGTGCCGGTGGTGAAGAACAAGTCGAGGCTATTGATGCCACTCCTGCAGATGGCACAAGTAAGTGTCTGACCTCCCATGGCTAACTGCTTAGACCACAAACATCATGTACTGAATGTGTCTTGACTTGCAGGTACTCCACAACTACAAACTAAAGAGGCGACGCATACCTCAAGGAACCCTAAAGATCTGCTGGTGTCCGGGAGTGGATACCAGAACATCATCACCACAGATCTAGTGGATGATCCACTCCTAACGGTCAGCAACATGTGATACTTCCAGAAGATCTCCAAGGAGATGTACCAATATACCGTGGTAAGGCATGATTACTCCTCTGCCGTTATACTTTGTCGAGTTGCTTGTCTTAATCCTTCCCCTTATGCAAGATGTGGCCAAACTCTCACAGCGAAAGTTCGAAAAGCTGAAAGTAGTCGTGAGTGGCCTCCAGGAACTCCAAGCAAAGGATAAACGCATATCAGAAGAGCTGACGAAGAATATATATCTTCAGCGAGAGCTCGACAGCTGAAGCTGGAGCGAACGCGAGAAATATGGCTCCTTAAGAACGACCTCCGCAACCTCGAGAAGACCAACTCCGAGCTCCAGGAACAACTCAAAGAGCAGAAAAAGGCGCATCAAGGCAAGCCCTTTCTTCCCTCGAGTACTTTCTCTTAGCAATTTCTCTTGAGTTCTAAAAACTGTCTTCACCGCACAGCTTAGGAAAATCTTAACATATAAAGAAGAGTTGCTTACTGATATGAATATGTTGTATCACCATACAGATGACATCGAGAGGCTGCAGAAGGTTATCGCTGACACTGAACAACAGTTCGTCAACTGCCTCCAGCAGATCAAGACACTTGGCGAAGAAAGGAAGCAGCAACAGAAGGAGCTGGAGCAGTGCCAAAAGGAGCTGGAGCAGCGCCAGAAGGAGCTGGAGGACCTTAAGGGGGCTGCCCAACAGCTTGTTGACATGGTGGATCCAGGAAGGCGGCGAAGCGGACGGGCGATCCCTGCTGGAGCGACTCCTCGAAGCTCCGCAAAAAGTCCTCAAGTTCATCACCGAAGCCCAAATCACATGTGTCAGCCACACGCTAAGTTTTGTAAAGTCCTTTTGGCCATAGGCTCGACTAGAAGTACTCGCGCAGGGTGCGGCTGCAGACTGCTCTAAAGAGCAATTTAGCGCGTACCTCCTAGAAGCCCGATTTGTAGCTGAAAAAATAGTAGAAAGTGTAATACAAGATTGAGATATTGTAAAAACAACTACTCTTCTCCTTGTATATATTTGTCATTGATGTCTCCACTTGTATTTTCCTTGTGACTCCTGGATCAACATCCATGATCATAGGCTAAGTAGTAGACACTACCCCGGGTACAACAACCCCAGAAGTAGTCAAAGTAGCTTCGCGTAGGAACCCGTCTAACAAAGTTAGATGTAACCCGATCGAGCGGATCTAACCAGTTAGGAAGAACGCGAGCATCATCGCATGACTGCCATGCCTATGGCAAAAAGTCAAAACTACCCCGAGTGAAACGACTCTAGGCGTAGTCGAAATAGCTCCTCATGTGAGCCAATCCAACAAGTTAGATATAATCCGATCGAACGGACCTAACCTGTTAGGAAAAAAACACGATCATCATCGTCGCGACCACAAAGCTCATGGCAAGAAGTCAATTCATATAAAACATGAACGTGGCCGTAGCCTCCGTATTTAATGACCGTCAAAGCTCATGGCTAGAAGTCGATTCATATAGAACATGAACGTGGCTACAGCCTCCGTATGTTAACATAAAATTTACATTCCAAATACTGTGGCACATAGCCTCCAAATTGAATCGGAAGAAAAGGCCGCCTAGGCACTCGGAGAACAGCTATCCCTGCACGTCTTCTCATGCGTAGAACTTGCGCAGGTTCTGAACGTTCAAAGAATTTGAGACGTCTTGGCCCTCGGGGTATTGTAGTCGATACGACCCCGGTCTTGTAATCTGCTTGATGACAAACGGCCCTTCCCACCTCGAGTTGAGCTTGTGTAAGCCAGACTCATCTTGGATGCGGCATAGGACCAAATCGCCTATACTGAACGACCGCTATCTCACGTTGCGATCATGATATCGCCGAATCCCCTGCAGGTATCGTGCTGACTGAACAAGAGCGGTGCAGCGAGCCTCTTTGATAGAGTCAAGCTCTAACTGCCTTGCTTCGTCCGCCTCGCCTTCATTGTACATTTCAGCCCTTGGGGATTTCCACATGATGTCGGTCGGTAAGATAGCTTCAGAGCCGTAGACAAGGAAGAACTGTGTTTGTCCTGTGGCTTTGGACGGCTGAGTCCTGAGCCCCCAGATGACATGTGGCAACTCGTGTATCTACTTTCCTCCTTTCTTGCTGTTTTCATCATAGTCTTTTCTTGAGGCCATCGATTATCATGCTGTTCGCCCTCTCGACTTGTTCATTGGCCCTTGGGTGTGCAACAGAGACATATTTGACCTCGATGCACACATTTTCATAGAACTCACAGAACTGGTTGGCCATGAAATTTGATCCCAGATCAGTGATGATGGTGTTTGGGAAGCCAAAGCGATGCAAGATATCGGAGATGAAGTCAACAACTCTATCTGGTGTGAGCTTGGCTATCGGCTTGTACTCGATCCACTTGGTAAACTTGTCGATAGCCACCAATACATGAGTGAAACCACCTAGCGCTGTTGTGAAGGGCTCAATCATATCAAGGCTCCAGCAGGCAAAAGGCCAGGATGGTGATATGGTGATTAGACTGTGAGCTGGGACGTGAGATTGCTTGCTAAAGAATTGACAATTTTGGCATCTCCGCAGGAGGTCCTCAGCATCGGACACTGCGGTGGGCAACCAGAAACTAGCTCTATATGCTTTCCCCACCAACGTTCTTGAAGCTGCGTGGTTGCCGCAAACACCCTCGTGAATCTCCTGCAGTATGTCGTAGCCGTCTTCTCCCGTGACACACTTCATGAGTACACCTGATCGTGCGCCACGCCGGTAGAGTTTATTGTCAACTAGGATGAAACCTTTGCTTCTGCGCATGACACGAGCTGCCTCTGTGCTTCTTGCATCCATCCCCGCTGGTAGTCTTTGGTCCTGGATGAAGTCGATATAAGCCTCTCTCTAGTCCTCTCCAAGCATCATAACCTCCCGATCGGGCTGTTGAAGGCCAGCATCGGTGGTTACCTGAGGTGAGGGCTTGATGGATGGCTGCTTTAACTCCTAGATGAAAACTCCCACTGGAACCTATGCACGGGTGGATCCCAGCTTGGACAGTATGTCTGCACCAACATTATGCTCCCGTACCACATGATGAACCTCCAGGCCGGAATATTTATTTTTAAGCTTGCGCACTTCTCGTACATAAGCATCCATCGTCTCTTTGTTGCATTCCCACTCTTTGTTGACTTGCTGAACGATAAGAAGTGAGTCACCATATACAAGTAGTCGTTTGATGCCTAGCGATATCGCCAAACATAGCCCGTGAAGCAAGGCTTCAGACTCGGCTTCATTATTGGATACCTCCCAAAGGATCTGGAGGACATACTTCACTTGTTTGCCTTGTGGATAAATAAATAGGACTCCAGCGCCACCGCCATCGAGCTTAAGAGACCCATCGAAGTACATGGTCCAGTGCTCTGGCTTGTTGACTGGAGTTGGAATTTGATTCTCTCTCCACTCAGCCATAAAGTCGACTAGAGCTTGAGACTTGATTGCAGTGCGTGGCTTGAAGTCGATTGACAAAGCCCCCAGTTCCACTGCCCACTTTGATATACACCCCGTGGCATCTTGATTATGAAGAATATCCGCCAACGGAAAACCCGTAATCACAGTGATCTTGTACTTGTCGAAGTAATGGCTCAACTTTCTCGATGTAATCAGAATTGCGTATAAAAGTTTCTGAACTACCGGGTATCGTACCTTGGATTCGGAGAGTACCTCGCTAATGAAGTACACAGGCCTCTGCACTCCAAACGCATGGCCTTCCTCACTGCGATCGACTACAATGGCACTGCTGACAACATGAGTTGTCGCCGCAATGTAGAGTAGTAGATCTTCTCCCGGCAGTGGTGCTGTAAGGACTGGAGGTGACTGAAGGTGTTATTTCAGATCTTGCAGGGCCCGCTCGGCCTCCTCCATCCACTGGAACTTGTCTTGGCATTTCAGGAGCTTGAAGAAGGGTAGTCCTCTCTCCCCGAGTCGGGAGATGCACCTATTCAAGGCTGCCATACATCATGTTAGCTTCTGCACATCCTTGATTGTGGCTGGAGCCCCCATATCAATGATGGCTGTAATTCACAGGACTGGCTTCAATTCCCCGGTTGCTGATGATGAACCTGAGAAATTTTCCTGATGGTACTCCGAAAACGTATTTAGTTGGGTTGAGCTTCCACCGAAACCTGCATAGGCTGTTGAACATCTCTTCTAAGTCTGCAATCAGGTCGTCAGGATTCCTAGTCTTGATGACTACGTCATCCATGTAGGCTTCAATGTTCCGATGCAGCTGATCAGCAAAACACTTCTGAATCGCGCGCTGATAGGTTGCCCCTGCGTTTTTCAACCCGAAAGACATAGTTTTATAAGCATATGTCCAGAACGGGGTGATGAATGCGGTTTTGATTTGATCTTCCTCCTTGAGCGCAATCTTGTCATATCCCAAATAGCAATCAAGAAAGCAAAGGAGTACACAACCCGCCGTCGAGTCGACGACTTGATCAATGCGCGGTAGCCCGAAGTGATCCTTCGGGCAATTCTTGTTGAGATCGGTGTAATCAATGCACATTCTCCATTTATTATTCTTTTTCCTTACAAGGACGGGATTAGCTACCCACTCTGGATGGATTACTTCTTTAATGAAGCCAGCAGCGAGGAGTTTAGCTATTTCCTGTTTAATTGCCTCACGCTTATCGTAAGCAAACCTTTGAAGGCGTTGCTTCTTGGGCATAGCCTGTGGGTGTACATTCAGACTATGCTCGATCAGTTCCCTGGGCACCCCTGGCATATCCGCTGGTTTCCACGTGAATATGTCTCGGTTAGCCCGAAGGAAACTGACGAGTGCGAGTTCCTATTTCTCATCTAAGCCTGCGTCGATAATGGCGGTCTTGGATGAGTCACCCTCCTGGAGCTGGATCTATTTCTCATCTAAGCCTACGTCGATAATGGCGGTCTTGGATGAGTCACCCTCCTGGAGCTGGATCGTCTTGAGGGCCACGTCGCCGGTCGACTAGATGCTTGACTTGCTGGCCTTTCTCATAGGAACTTCCAGCCCGGCTTGGGAGAGCTGCTGCACGGCCACGAGTACTTCCCCTGAAGCATCTGGCACACGCATAGTCGAAGCATATTGGATCGCTTCCTGGTTGCAATCATATGACTTCTTCAAGTCGCCTCAGAGAATGAGTACTCCACTTCAGCCTGGCATCTTGAGAAGCAAATAAACATAATGCAGCACTGCCATGAATTTGGCGAGTGCCGGTCGGCCCAGTATGGCATCATAAGAAGATTTGAAGTTGGCAACTTCGAATTTAATGAACTCGGTGTGATAGTTCTCCCTCGTGCCAAAGGTGACTAGAAGAACCACCGTGCCAAGTGGATGCACCGCATTACCTTGGATAATACCGTAGAAAGGAGACTTCCTTGGAACAAGCATGTCCGTAAAGTCCAGACCCATCTTTCTCAGAGTGCTGGTGAAGATGAAGTTGAGACCACTCCCGCCGTCGATGAGCACTTTGGTGAGGTTGACTTTTGCAACGACCGGATTCAGGACCAGGGGGAACTTATCAGGCTCCGAAAAGCTTGTCCACTGATCATCGTGTGAGAACGAGATGGGGACCTTCGACCAACGGAATGGTTGTGGTACCACCAGCTAGACGGACATGATCTCCCGGAGAAGCAGTTTGTGTTCCCGCCTGGAACCGAAGTCTCCATCTCCCCCGAAGATGACGTTGACAGTCTTCAACGCATCTTGGAACTTCTCACTGTGCGATTTGTCCCCTTGGTCATCCTCTTCGGGTTCTTTGTCAGCTGGCTTGTTCTTCTTGCCGTCATCGGGTTTGCTGAATGTCCTCCGGAGGTGGTCGCAATCAATTGCCGCATGATTGGCACCTGGATGCCATGGGCATTTCTTCTACAGGAGCTTTTCGAACTCCTCCTATGTTGTAGTCTTCTTGCCTCACGAAGGATGATTCACAGCCGCGATGAGGTCATCTGGCTTGTGCTTTCGGGATGGACCCAAGTAGTCCTGCTGGCTCTTGTCGGTATGATTGTCATTTGTGCGCCTCAGGTTGCTATCATTGCACCTCGGGAACCGCTCTCGCATCTTTTCCTCCTGCTCGGACCAGTCGTGCATCATGTCACGAAGCCCTACAACAATTTTTTGTCTATTCCGCCCAAAGTCTCTGTAGATGCCTGGGTCGATGATGCCATTATAGAAGTAGTCGATGATGTCTTCCTCCGAGATATTCGCAATGGTGGCCCGCACATCGAAGAAACGGCGTGTATAGGACCGTAGGAGCTCATTACGTTCCTGTTTACATTGAGCAAGATCGTGATGAGTACCTATACGGGTGATCGCCCCCTGGAAGTTGTCGATGAAGACCTTCTTGAGCCGCTCCCAGGAGTCGATCGAGTTGTTGCTGAGGCTCTCCAACCACATGAGTGGCACGGGGTCCAAAGCCATCGGGAAGTAGACGACCTTGCTAATGTTGGAGCCTCCTGCGACTTCAATGGCGCTGGAGTAGCAACGTAGCCATTGCTGAGGAGCTTGCTTGCCATCATACTTGGTATCCCAATCAGCTTGAAGCCCTCAGGATACTTGTAACTGCTGAACCGTGCAGAGAACACTGGAAAATGATCGTAGTCAGTACCCTTTGTCTCGGCTACTTCGTGCTCTCTGCGCCTGGAATCAATTATGGACCGCACATCACGTCCTTCATTGATTCACTGGCGCAAGTCTTCTGGTGGATTACAATGATTGGCCTATCGCGGGTTGCCTCCTGGAGGTGGCTGCTGCCTCCCGCCAGTGGCCTGACTCCCGCGAGCGTTGTCATTGTTGTTGCTGCGCTGAGGTCGAGGACGGCCGCCTGCCGTTCGACTGTGAGCTTGGCTGCGGCTTTCGCCCACGCGCTCTTCCCTGATGGTGGATGCCAGGTTCTGTTGATCGAGCTAAATCCAAGCCCTCTGCGCGTAGCGAAGTGCTTGACGTAGGTTTGGATTGTTACTGTGCTTGAGTATAGCAGTTACCTTGGCGATGTTGGCCACCAGAGTCCTGAAGCCCCGCTCGCTTACGGTAGCGAATTCGGCGTCTAGCTCGCGATTCATAGATCGCATGCGCTCATTGATCCTCCTTCACCGGGCTGCGCGAGCTCTGTTCCTTGCCCTCTGTGCCTCACGATCGGCGTCGTTTTCGTCGCCGGCGTTGGCTGTGGCCTCATCTTCAGGTACCTCGTCAAATTCGACGATGGGCAAGTCGCCATCATCCTCGCCCTCTTTCGCCAAAAGCACCTAGCGTGAGATGAGCTCATCAGAGCTCGCTTTGACTAGCTCGATCGACTCCTCTGCCACGGTGGCTAATGGCCTGCCTTCCTAAAAAGGCAAGGGCTCAAGGTGTGCCACAAGTTGGTCTTCAGCCTCGAGTAGATCAGAGAGTTTCATGCCCTTCCAATGCACAAAATGCCCCTCTGGAGTGGAGGTGATCATCAGACCATTGTTACCAAAACAACCCGAAGCCCCCCGACATGCGGTGGCTTCGGGCTTTCCGAGTTGGAGTAAAGAGTCCAAGTCCTTCTCCAATGTGGAGAGGGACTCGGAGTTGTTGGCCTCCTGAAGATTAGTGGCCAAATTGCATAGACCGAGTCGCGATCGGTTACGCAAGTCCTTGAATTAGAATGAGTCCAACCCGAGCAAGGTTATTGTAGCACTGGATGGACTCACACCGAAAGTAGACTCATCCTCAGTCCTCGTAGCAGAACCATGGATTGACAAGTCACCGATGATAAATCAATGAAAATTGCCCGCACCATCTACGACGCAAACCCACAAACCGAAAACAAACATCGTGCCCTGAGGGTGCATAGCATAGGTGAACTTGAACGATGCCATCGAGTTCATCGGTGGATCTTCGATGCGCACCCCTACCTGACGCACCAGCTGTCGGTGTTTTACCGCCTGCCCACCGAGGGGTATACCCGAGATGGTAAGTTTTAGGTAGGGTGACGCTGAGATCAGGAACTTGAAGCTGCAAGCAACACAAGGTTTAGACAGGTTCGGGCAGCGATGTGCGTAATACCCTACGCCCTGTTTGGTGGTTTGTATTGTCTTGGGTGTTGATGTTATGTTTTGAGGGGGTCCCCGTGTGACATTCAGGTATTTAGGATTAAAACACACTAGATTCTAGTATAAAGTGTGTATGTTTGATCTTGTGTATGTGTGTTAAAAACTTTAATGTAAAGGAAAAAGGGTATTTTTGTAAAATTTAGGTTCTTTGATGCAAAATGGGTGAGAATGCTAGGTAAAATCAAAATATGTAAAGGGTTATCTCCGAAATTTAAACTTTTGCCAAGTTTTAAATTAGATTCAAATCCTTAATCCTTTTGAAACTGAACCTTAAAGCAAAGTTGTAGATCTTGCTAAGCTCTACACTTTTGCTTTTGGGCACAATTTCCTTTGAGCTATGGTTTGAAAGTTGTTTTGGCTTTACAGTGGAGTCCCTGTATTTTTGGAAAATTGCATATCAGTCCTTGTCTTCAACCTCCAGCCCCTCCCCCTGCTCTGCCTCGCGCCCGTGACCCCACCGCCCCCGCCGGCCGTTTTCTCGAGCTCCAGCTGCCCCGCGCCGCTCTTCTCCGCGCCACGTGCCCCTCCAGCACTGCACCCACCGCTTTGCTTGCCCTCACCCTGCCCCTCCACGTCGTGCCACCGCCGCCCGAGCCGCCACGCACGCCGCCGAGCTTGCCAGTAGCTACTTCGCGTGCGTCATGCCTTCTATGGTCTTAAAACTTGCCCAGGAGTTCCTCTCGACTTCTTTTACCCATTCCCCACGACGCATTGCTTCTCCTTCCTTCCTCCGCTAGACTACTCCTCGCCGGAGCTCCGCCGCTGCCTCAGCTCGCCGTCGTTAGCTGCCTTTGCCGCCTCCCACCCTCGATCCAGTGCTCCAGTAGCACCACCGCCACCCACTGATGCTCACAGACCCACCCAATTTCACTCTCCCGCACTAGAGCAGCCGGACCACCGCGCCGGTGAGCTCAAGCTCTGCCGCCGCTCGGTCTCACCGTCGTCCCGACATTCCGTTGCCTCTCAGCCCCAGCCAAGCACACCACCAGCACCACATCACCCCGAGGAAGCTTTCTAGCTACTTCCCCGCCACTCTCCTGCCCTTCGGCCACCAGAACGCCATCGCCACCCCTTGGAGCCCCGCCGCCTGCCCTTGTTCGCCGTTGACTTGCTATCTCAGCCCCTCCCTTCCCCAACACCGGCCCACCCCGTGACCGCCGTGAGCTCCTGAACCTTTTCCCCCACTTTCCCCTCGCCGCTGGTGAGCCCCCTCACCGGAATTCGATCGCCGTCGATCGGTTTCTCTGTAAAACCCGGCCAAGGACCCAATTGCAAGGATTCAAATCTTTCCAGGGACCTTTCTGTAGAAAATTAGTACCCCCTATTTCAAATCAGCCAACTTTAAAAATCCATAGAAATTTGTAGAAAAATCCAAAAATTGCCAAACCAGTTTTGTTGTACTCCAAAAGTTTAGCTCTACAACTTTGGTTATTAAAGTCTGGTTTGAAACCAAATGCTTTTAGATTTATTTTAAAGTTTAGCAAAAGGGTATCTTAAGTATAACTTTTGCATGCTATCTCTATTGCTTGTAAATTTTGGTGAGTAGCCTGTTTAGGGTATGAGTGAGCTTGTGTGCAAATTTCACTTGCAGTACTGGACCATATCTTGAACTAATTTAAACTTATGCAAATCATGCTTGAAATGGTTTAAATTTATTCAAGCATGTTACTAAGGTTTTCATGCTTAGATCTTTTTACCATGTGATGTTCTGTTATTGAGTAGTTCATAGTAAATCTTTCAAGAAATTATGGCACTATTTTGTCTAATGTTTGAATTTAAACTTGAAATTTGAACTTAATTCAAATGCTTTAGTTTCTATTTTCAGAAAATTATGAAAAATTCATAGTAAGCTCATCTGCTCGAAGTAAGCTTACCCACAAAAATTCAAGGTCATAGCCTTGGTGGATTTCAAAATAAAAATAAAATTTGTTAACCTAATTCAATTAATTTAATTAATTATGACACTTGAATTAAGATACCAAAAGTAGAGTTGAATTCAAATTTCTTGTGTTATGAAGTTGTGCTTATCAATTTGTTAGATTGCAACTTTATCGTGAAGTGAAATTCTTAACTCAAGAACCACTTAATTCAAATCATTGCATATCATGTAGAGTCAGCGACACTCGACGATGGAGACTACAAACTAGTCCCGGAACATGAGCAAGGGTTTTCTGAAGACCCGGTGAACATTGTCAAGAATTTAACTGAAGCCCTGAACCAAGGTTCCGAAGTACTTGACATCCCTGACCCCAGCCCCGCTCAAGAAGGCAAGCTCCGATCCATAACCCAGTATTTTAAATTACTACATTTATACAGTTTTATACTTATATATCTATATTATGCATTAAGTCTAGGAGTAGAAATGGAACCTTAGATGCATAAATCCTAGGAACCTATGTATTGTGCCTGAGTCCTTATCGAATAGATGCTCTGCTAATAGGACCGGCAGAAGTCAAGTGATTTCCTGTCACTCGCGTGATATAGGAATTGATTGTTTACTATTCTGCAATCACTATAAGGACGATGGATGGGGTCATGTGCAGTATCATGACTTAAAAGGTTACCCCGTCTATGTTGATAAAAGTTGATAAGATCGTAGTGTGTGGTAGCTATGGTCAAGTGTTTGAAAGTACTAGCCACATGCCGTAAATATGGTATGCGGTAAGCCTAATACCTGATTTTCCCGGCAAATGGACTTATCACCACCACTCGATATATTGGTTTTTGTTGCACACACGCACTGACATGTGGGAGTACATTCTGCGTAGCAGATAGGAGTATGATCATACAGTCGCGCTGTAGACGTACGTCCTGCACATTGGATGCGCGTACGGTCCTGCAGTCGCTTGTGGTGGCCCTGATCCATAACCCGGAATATGATGGGAACGGTTGTTCGGCAAGCTAAGTTTCTGAACGTGTGAGTTAGGATCCCTTGCAAGGTTATGAAACTCGATTCAAAATCATCCGTTTCTCGCAGAGATTGAGACTGCTTGTTCCTTCTGCCACATAGAGTAAGAACAGTAACTATTATTGGAATAATCTGGATAGATGCTAATCTCTATCTTGCTTGTCTAGAATAGGTGCTTACCTAGAATGGTTAATGCAACTAGAAGCTGAAAGCTAAAACATGAAAGTTAGATTATACTCTTTGTTGCTTTTTAGCTGAAACTAACCCAGAACCATTACAAGCCTTCATAAGTCTAGTTACATGGCACAGTATACCATGAAACGGGTAAGTCTTGCTGAGTATTAGCATATTCAGTCTTGCTAGTCTATCTTTCAGGTATGGCCTGTGTAAACCAAATGGGTAGTCCAGTCTGGCCATCCTCTGCTCCATTTGGCTGGTCTGTGGAGTGGGATCCGTCCCCGGCTGGCAGTGACCCTCCGGAATGACGCCATGCTTCGGACTGAGCGTGGTGTCAACTTTCATGACGTGTGTAGCCGCGTGTTAATTTCTTCCGCTGTGACTCTGAACAAGCTTGCATAGCTTGTGGTTTTAAACAATGTTTGTATAAGTTTACTTTAAGTTTGAAACAGATTGTAATAATATTTAATATTTCTGTGAATTAAAAGTTGGTGAGCTGTGGTGTGATTGTAAACTTGCCTTCATGCGAGGTAAACCTACCTCAATCCTGTGTAACCATGGTTGAATTAGACGGTGATCCGACAGACCAATGGGTTGTTCCGTTTGAAGTGCGTTGAGTTAGTATCACCCGTATCATGATGACTAGTGCACTTGAGCCGGAATAATTCAAACGGATTGGTTTTGCCACAGCTGGTATCAGAGCTGCAGGTTTACTCTTACAATCGGCACAAAAACTGCACAGCTCTTAAAAATGTTTTCAGGATAAAATTTTCTTAACAAAAGAATTTGCAAAGTGCGTTGGATTCGTTAAGGTTGGTGCTTAGATCGTAAAGCCCTAGGGGTTTATATGGGAGTAATCAGGTGGCTACTAGTATATATATGTGTGTACAGTTCAGCTCTAACTTGCAGCGCTACTTTCTGTCAAAACTTACTTTCGAGCACAACCAACCCTAGACATTTATTCATATTGTCCTGTTCCTCAACGTTGAGACAAGAAGGTAAGAAGGTAAGGATCCTCAGCCAACTGAGGGAGATTGGCCTTCCCGTCGGTGATGCGAACCGAATGCTGTTTCTCAAGCAGTGGCTTACTTGAGATGCTGCCAATATATCAACGATTAGTTGATCATATTGGGAGTATATGGTTCGGCACAGGGTATGGTGATCGCTGTTCATACCCCCGTTTTATACGGTACCCCCATGAATACGTTACAGATGTAATGTATGCTAACGTCATCTGTACGGCGGAAATTGTATGGATATTGTTTCTATAGTGAACAATACTGTTTGGGGACGCTTTCATGTCGTGCTGCCATGAAAGGTTCATATTCTATAAATATGGTCTTCTGCAGGTACACTAACCACGATTAAGAGGTTAAGATGGATAGGACTTATCGACTAGTTATTAGAGAGAGACGTAAATATTGTGCCACCGAAATTAACCACGTAAGTCCAAAGATATTTGGCAATTGTCTTGGTTGTGAGGTCGAATAGTACGTGCATGCATAATCCATTATCAAGCAAAGTGAGTGCATTGAATATGTTGTTCTTTTAAGGACATATAGAGTGTTTTCTATCTCTAGGATGGTTTCAATAGGATTCTTGAGGTAGCCTTAGTTGAGTTTTCGGCATCCTTCAAAATCTCACCATTTGAATTCTTGCTTCAGATGGCGGCTCCTTCAAACATCTTTTGGGATCACGCAGGGCATTTCCATACCAATGCCTTGCACTGGGAGGGTTTTCCCTATCTCTTATGGGAGTCACTTAGGTTTTTCTTCTACATCGAGCCTCCACAGTATGATGGAGTGGAATATAGGGAGGAAGGTGTTCCTCGGTGCAGACTTAAGATGACCATTCCTCAGCACCCTTATCTCTCTCAATGGCAGCCCATCAAGGTCGATGTGGTTGGCTATCGTCTCATTGACACCATTGAGACCGCAGTTCTTGAGGCCATCCACACTTTCTACAACCAGCATCCCACTGAAGTTGTCGGGCATCCTATTGGCCTATTCCCTGCAATAGATTCCAGTGATTCCGAATGGAATTTCCGAATAGCTCATTATGGTCACATGCTAGGAGATTTAGCCGAAGAGACACTCCATGGTACCATCAGGTTCATGAATGTCCAGCACCACTATCAGATCTTGCTGCGCCATGGTATGAGTCTGTTAACCGGTACAGCTCAAGGTCACTACAGAAATGCTGATCGACGGGTCACTCAGATAGAGGAGCTTCAAGCATTGGTCACAGAAAAGGAGGAAATTATCGCAGAGCGAAATGAGACCATTGTCCATCGGGAGGATCAGATCAATGAGAGTGATGCAATAATCACTGAACGTAACACGATTATCGAGTTCCTCCAGGAGCAAGTCCACGATCTCATCCTTGAGGTTGATGATGCCCATGCTCACATCGACGAACTTCAGCAGCAGCCAGCACCTCCTACTGTACCTGAAGCACCTGAAGGCGAAGAAGATGAACCGGAGGAAATCGAAGGAGTTTCTGATCTCGACTCCGAGCATGGAAACCCAGAGCCTAACCCTCAGCCAGATCACTCCTCTTCCAGCAGCCAGTCCTCCATAGGCGATCTTGATCTTTTATATGTAACTAGTGTAGAATGTTGTGACATACGTAGTGAGTAGTCTACCTGGAACTAGGGCCACTGCTGTAATATATGTGGCATGTGTATGTATGACTTGACCATAGCAATCGGGCCACCCTGATGTAATATGTTAAGGACAACCAGTGTCTGCCTTGTAATCTAAGCCTTGTGTTCTGTTGTTTTGTTTCAATATCTTTGCACCTGGAATATGTTGGTTAAACAGAATATGTGAATTACATATCTGTTCAGCGGTGGTATATCTTCTGAAAATGGGAGCAAGAACATGTTGTTAATTATGGACATCTCCTTTGTTTCAGATGGTTGGAGGTACACGTGGAACCCTGGAAGGTTTCTAGCTAGACCAAGCTAGCGGTTCCCAACAACCGCCACCATCACTGCCAAATCTAGCAGAAGTCATGGCACGACAGATGGAACTCCTTAACCAGTTAGTACAGGCCCAGATGAACCAATTTCATCACCTGTCCCGAGGCCATGATGAACATCCATCAGCTGGCTACTAAGACTTTCTCAGCACCCAGCCCCCATTGTTCCATAAAATAGACGAGCCCCTCGATGCTGACGCATGGCTCCGCACTATAGAGTCCAAGTTCGCATTGTTGTCTGCACCATGGTCAGATGCGAACAAGGCACTCTTCGCGGCTCAACAACTTCGCGGCACCGCCCGCATATGGTGGGACCATTACTACGCCATGCAACCGGCTGGTCATGTTGTCACATGGGACGAATTCCGGACCGCTTTCAGAGCGCATCACATTCCAGAAGGACTCATTGAGCAAAAGCTCAATGAATTCCTGGCTTTGACTCAGGGAACTCACATTGTCATGCAGTATGAACAGGCCTTCAATCACCTGTGCCAGTACGCGGGGTATCATGCGGACACTGATGCCCATAAACGGAATCGCTTCCGTCGAGGCTTAAACACAAAGCTTAAGGAATGGCTGAACCTGGTAAGGGCCGACAACTTCAACAAACTAGTCAATATGGCCATTACTCAAGAGGATTGCATCTCAGCCCACCGGGTAGAAAAGAAACGAAAGACACCCACGGGACCCTCAAATGTGCAACCGCCAAAGTATCGGTTGGTCCAGAACACCGCTACCCGAACCCCGTTTCGAAATAATCTACCAGGCAGATGGGTAGCCAGGCCTCCCCAGCAGGCTTGATTCAATTGGCCGCCAACACCACAACCCCAGCAGCAACAGCAGTAAGGCCCGAGGCCGAGCTTTCCGTCGTCCCATCAAGGAAACAACAACAATCGTTGTTTCAACTGCAGCAGCTCGTCCCATTTTATCAGGGATTGTCCTCAACCTAGAAAATCTTTCCAAGGGCAAACATCTAGCCCGAACAACAAGGGCAAGGGCAAGAAGCAGGTGGTACAAGTCCGCCAGGGGAGGGTGAACTTCACAACTCTCTCCGAACTCCCCGAGGGTGCACCAATAATGACGGGTACTTTCTCTATAAACCATCAACCCGTGATTATACTTTTTGATTCTAGTGCAACCCATAGTTTTATCAGTTCAAAATGTGGAACAAAAGTAGGCCTGGATTTCTATCCTACTAAGGGAGCCTATATGATAGCGACTCCTGGCGGTAAAATTGCATCAAATCAAATTTATAGAAAGGTACCAATCCAGTTGGGTAGCAATCTGATAAAAACAGATTTACTGTTATTGGACCTAGAAGGAATGGATGTCCTCCTAGGCATGGATTGGATGACTAGGCACCGAGTGTCATTGGATATCTCTTCCCGAGCCGTGGAGATAGATTCACCCGATCATGAAACTACTATTCTCTATCTTCCACAACGGGAGTGCAACGACTCTTGTGCCTATGCTGTAGAAGGGATCAAGTTAACGGATATCCCTATTATTTGCGAAAACCCAGATGTTTTTCCAGATGATTTGCCTGGAATACCCCCGAATAGGAATATTGAGTTTGTCATAGAACTACAACCCGGCACAGCCCCCATCTCTAAAAGGCCCTATCGTATGCCACCCAATGAACTGGCAGAGTTAAAAATCCAACTCCAGGACCTCCTTGATAAAGGTTTCATTCGTCCGAGTGCTTCACCATGGGGTTGTCCAGCCCT
Source organism: Panicum hallii (assembly GCF_002211085.1). Taxonomy (NCBI): domain Eukaryota; kingdom Viridiplantae; phylum Streptophyta; class Magnoliopsida; order Poales; family Poaceae; genus Panicum; species Panicum hallii. Next base: position 20,042 of record NW_020356225.1, on the reverse strand, counting down.
ATTCGTGAAGAAAAAGGATAATAGCTTAAGGCTATGTGTAGATTATCGTCCCCTCAATGCGGTAACCATCAAAAACAAATATCCTCTGCCCCGCATTGATATTCTGTTCGATCAGTTAGCCGGAGCCCAGGTATTATCTAAGATTGACCTCCGCTCCGGATATAATCAAATCAAGATCAGGCCGAGTGACATTCCAAAAATAGCCTTTTCCACCAGATATGGACTCTATGAATATCTGGTCATGTCGTTTGGTCTTACCAATACACCAGCATACTTCATGTATCTCATGAACTCTGTCTTCATGCAAGAACTCGACAAATTCGTAGTGGTCTTCATTGATGACATTTTGATTTATTCCAAAAATCCGGAAGACCATGCGAAACATCTCTATGTTGTTCTTCAGAGATTGAGAGACCACCACTTGTACGCCAAATTCTCCAAATGCAAATTTTGGCTGGATACCGTTAAATTTCTAGGACATACTATCTCCAGTGACGGTATATCCGTTGATCCCAGTAAAGTCCAAGAAGTGCTAGACTGGAAGCCTCCTACTTCAGTCCATCAGATCCACAGTTTTCTTGGTCTAGCTGGCTATTATCGCCGTTTCATCCCTGACTTTTCTAGAATAGCCAAGCCTATGATAGAATTACTGAAGAAAGGAGTTAAATTCTCCTGGGATTAGAAATGTGAAGATGTATTCCACACCCTCAGAGCACATCTCACTGCTGCCCCAGTTTTGGCTCAACCGGATGTTTCCAAACCTTTTGACATCTATTGTGATGCTTCGGGAATCGGACTTGGTTGTGTGCTTATGCAAGACAACCGAGTGATTGCTTATGCATCGCGAGCACTCAGGACTCATGAACAGAACTATCCTACACATGATCTTGAACTCGCAGCCGTTATCCATGCACTTAAGATATGGAGACATCATCTGATGGGTACAAAGTGCCATATCTATACTGACCATAAAAGCCTCAAATACATCTTCACCCAAGCAGATCTAAATATGAGGCAAAGACGTTGGCTAGAACTCATAAAGGACTATGATCTAGAAGTACACTATCATCCAGGCAAAGCCAATGTCGTTGCGGATGCACTTAGCCGCAAGGCACATTGCTCTTGCTTATCTGTTGAGACTTTCAATAAGACTCTTTGTTGGGAGATGAGGAAGCTCAATCTAGAAATCATTCCTCAAGGTAGCTTGAACCATCTCTCAATTGAAACTACGCTTAGGGATAACATCGTCATGGCACAATAGCATGACAAAGGGGTCAAAATCATCAAACGGAGGTTAGCACAAAGAGAAGAAAAGTACAAGTGCTTTCGAGTAGGTCATGAAGGGATTCTATGGTTTAACGAGCGTATCATTGTACCTAAGAACCATAAGCTTCATAAGCAGATATTGGACGAAGCCCATCTGTCCAAATTCTCTATGCACCCCGGCAGTACCAAGATGTACCAAGATTTGAAATAGAAATTTTGGTGGACTCGTATGAAGCGAGAAATTGCAAAGTATGTCTCAGAGTGTGATATTTGCCAAAGAGTTAAGGCCAGTCATCTAAAAACTGCTAGTATTCTTCAACCTCTACCTATTCCCTCCTGGAAGTGGGAGGATATCAGCATGGATTTCATCGTTGGCTTACCCAACACCTCCCAAAGGCATGATTCTATTTGGGTAATCGTTGATTTGATTAACCAAGACTGCCCATTTCCTTCCCATGCATACTACTTATAACGCTAAAAAGTATGCTGAGATCTATCTAGATCAAATCGTTCATCTCCATGGAATGCCTAAGACGATCATTTCTGATCGTGGAGCATAATTCATCGCTCGATTCTGGGAGCAACTTCAATATGCTCTTGGAACCAAGTTAATCCGAAGTTCCGCATATCATCCTCAGACAGACGGGCAAACGGAAAGGATAAATCAGATTCTAGAAGATATGCTTAGAGCCTGCGTACTTCAGTACGATAAAAATTGGGACAAATGCTTGTCACTGACAGAATTTTCCTACAACAACAGTTATTAGACAAATCTCAAAATGGCTCCATTCGAAGCATTATACGGTCGCCGTTGCCGAACTCCTTTGAGTTGGTCACTATCACACCCGATTTACAAAGACATAAACCGAGCAATCATATATGCGCCAGGATCAAGTCACGCACATATACAACAGAATTATCAAGATATCACAACACATATCACAAAATAAAAGCTTATAAATTGTAAATGAATTCTTTATTACAACCGAATCAAGAATCGGTTCAAGGAATGCGGAAGCGTAAAATAAATACATGAATAACTGGGCGCCACAGGGACGTCGGCTGGGAGACAAACGCTTAGAAGTCTTCGAGTCTGCTGATGTAGTCCTCCACGTCGCCTAGCACTGAGCAGCAGTCGAAGATATCCCAAAGAGAGCAGAAGAGTAGATAAGGCAAGTGTGAGTACACAACTTGTACTCAACAAGTATAACACAAACTATGAGGCTCTACGGTTAGCTGACTCAACTGCATTAGCTTTTAATCTGGGCAAATTTTATTAAAGCTATTTACTACAAGTGGATGAATTACCATAACCCAAGTTATTGAATGATTAATTGAAATTACTCATGAGTCTACTGAAATTAAGGCCAAACAGCAAAAGATAAACCCCACTAATCAGACGGAGGATCTGGGATGCTCATGACCGTGAGCACGGCTAGTATACCAGTTTTACACTCTCGAGACGTTGCACATCTTTACCCACAAGTCGTGAGCTACGCTAGTTGTTCATCACACTTCCTTCGGTGAGATGACTAGAAAGCGCACTACGAGACTGTTACAAAGGACCACGTTAGTAAGGTGTAACCGCTAAGGTTTCTGGATCGGCGACGATGGGGCCCACCTCATGGGGGTACAAGCACACAGCACAGACCAAGCCGGAGGAGCAAGGACCATTGAAGCTTACCACCCCTCTTGCCCCGCAGGTAAGTTACTCCCAAACCAAAATGCCCTAATTAGTAAGTTAAGACCGTCCCATTCCAGTCTTGTGGTTGCGCGGTTGTCCCAGGTTGTCACTCTATGAACTGGTCCTTATGGAGAATGACCAACCAAGCACTAAGCACCGTGCTGGCCCCCTAAACCATGTCTCTATAAAAATATATTTTAACGAGACATGAGCCGCTCAAGCACACCGCACAGAGGGCCACTCTCAGATTCAAGTTGCATATACCATTAATCAAATTTAATTAAAAGGGACCATAATGTGTGAGAGCGCAGCACCTAGCACAACTAACCAAAAAATGCAACTCAAGGTATTTATATAAAGGATAAAAGTGGCTAGGGAATCCTTATAGGCATACAATATTAAAATGTAGTATGAAATTGTATTTAAAAGTGATAGGATATTCATGTTATACTTGCCTTCCTCAAACTCTCCTGGCTGCTACTCAAACGTGTCTGAAGAAGGTGGCTCCTGGTACTCCTCCGGCGGCTCAACGTCTACTCACGATCATAACGTCAAAACATGGTCCACACAGGCACATACATGCAAACAATGACAAAACATAAGAAATAGTACAACAATACAATAAAACAGCACACCAAACTAAGATAAAGTTATTCTACGCGTTACAACAATCGTGTGGGCGTGAAAACCACTTAAAACGGAGCTAAGACGCGTAAACTAGGGCTAAAACAAGATCCAGGGACTAAATTGTGAGAAAACTGAAGTTTCCAGGGGGTTCTGCGCAAAAACTAGGGGTCTGAACATAATTAAAGGGTAGATTTAGGGTCTAACATGCAAAAGCACAGGGGCTGGACGGCAGGTCCTATATCTGGAAAGGTCAAGGGTGTAAACGTTAAAAACAGGACTGATCCGCAATTATTCATGAACTAACTTGGACTGCGGGTTGTTTTCGGGAAGCTCATGGGCTCTTTAGGAAAACAGCCACGGCTGAAGGGGTATCTTCTAATCTGGGCTGCTGGATCTAGATCTAATGGCTCGGACCCGATCTGGATCTAGACCTAATCTCATGCGCTGGATTTGAAACGGACGACTCAGATCTAGTCTAAGCCACGAACCGGTACGCTTGGATCTGATCCGTTGGATCCCGATCTCGCGGCTCGGATTGAAGGGGTACGTGATCTAATCTTGACCGTGGGCTCTGGATCGGACGGCTCGGATCGGTTGGGCGCGCGGGGTGGCGGCGTTGTAACGCCGGCGACCAATCCCGCGGCAGCGCGGCTCGGGGTTCACCGGACTTCACCGTAAACGGTGCTTCGAGGGTCAAATCGAGCGGGGCTTGGGTCTGTCGTGATCAGCGTGACATGCGTGATGCACCTGGGGCACTTGCGGGCCTCGGGGGTGCTCGGGGTTGCGTGCGCGGTGGCGGAGGCGAGTCTGCGCGGCAACGCTCGCCGGTGAACGCGCTCGCGTGCAGTTTTGGGCACGGGGCTAGGCTAAAAAGGGTGTGTGCGTGTGCGTAGTGCCAGAGTGGCATGAAATCGGGCAAGTGTGGGACTGTGCAGTGCCGCAGGCATGCTGCCACGGCGGAGCAACGGCGGTGGAGCTCCGACGTGCGTGTTCTGGCCGCAAGGGTGGGCTACGGCTTACCAGCTCTAGCGCAAAAGGACGAGGGAGGTCACGCGATGCTCACCGAGGCTCGGATTCGAGCGGAGCGGCCGTGTAGGGGTGCCGGCATCGATGTTCTGCGGTGGCGCATGGGTGGAGCTCAGGGGCAAAGGCGATGCAGAGGTCCTCCGGGTTTCTTGACTCTACGGTTCGGCACGGGGAAAGCCTGCGAAGGTGCTACGGGGGTCAGGGAGGTCCGGGGATCCCCGACGGCGAGGGATCGAGGTGGCGGAGCAAAATACCGGCGGCGGTCGTCGGGTGCAAGTCCGGCCGTTGCACGGGCCGGAGTCACGGGTGGTGAGCTTGGGGAGCTTCCTGGCGGTGAGGCGAAGCTGATGCGGGCCTTGGCCGGATTTGGGGCGCAGCAGGGCGGCCGGTCCACGGTGGAGCAGGGAGCTTTGCGCGGTGGAGCAAGGCGGGCGGTGGCTTAGGGTTTGGGGCGGCGGCCACGGGGTAGGGATAAGGGGGCAGGGGGCGCGGGTGCGTTTAAAGGAAGATGCCGGGGATCTCGGGGACGCGCTCGGGGAAGGCTAGCGAGGATCGCGGCGGGCGTTGCGCGGCCGGTGATGCGGGGAAGAAGAAAGGAAGGAGGAGACGGGCGCCGACAGGTGGGGCCGGGGTGGCAGGGAGAGAGAACGGCTCGGCTCGCTGGGCTGAGGGAGGCGCGGGGAAGCTGCTGGGCCGAGCGCAGGAAAGGGGAGAAGTGGGCCGCGTGAGGGGGGAAAAGGAAGAGCGGGCCGTGCTAGATGGGCTGAGGGGGAAGAGAGGAGCGTGAGGGGGGGAAATGGATTTTTGAATTCAAACCCTATGCACTCATTCAAATAAAACCTATGCACCAGCATGAATGCACAAACATGTTGAACCTAAAATAAATTTTAATTCTTTGTGGAATAAATTAGAGTTAAATGCAAGCTAAATAAAGAAAAACATTAGAAACTTTATTGCAGCCAATTAAACTCATTATAAAATATGAAATTTTTACATTAGGGTGTTACAAACCTACCCCCCTTACAGGAATCTCGTCCCGAGATTCAGATATGCTAGCTAGCAAAGAGATCGCGGTATGTCTTCCTCAGCTCATCTTCTCGCTCCCAAGTAGCCTCATCCTCTGTATGATGACTCTACTGAACACGGCACATCTTGATCCTCTTGTTCCTAGTAACTCTCTCAGACGTCTACAGAATCTTCACCGGATGCTCGGTGTAGGTCAGATCCTCCTGTACTTCCAATCCTTCCAACGGTGCTTGCTCTTCTAGCACTCTCAAGCACTTCTTCAGCTGGGAGACATGGAAGACATCATGTACTCCTGAGAGATTGGGAGGTAACTCCAAACGGTATGCTACCTCACCCTTCCGTTCCAACACCTTGAACGGACCGATTTATCTAGGGGCTAACTTCCCCTTCACATTAAACCTGCGGATTCCTTTCATCAGCGAGACCTTCAGATGCACATGATCATCCACCGCAAAGGTCAAATCCTGTCGACGGTTATCCGCATAGCTCTTCTGACGAGTCTGTGTGGCCCTTAGATTCTCTCGTACCTGCTGTACCAGCTGTTCTGCATCCTTAATAATATTGGACCAAATACCTACCTCTCACCAATTTGATCCCAATACAGCGGAGTTCTGCACTTCCGACCATATAGGGCCTCGAAAGGAGATTTCTTCAGACTGGCCTGATAGCTGTTGTTGTATGAAAACTCTGCAAACGACAGGCATTTATCCCAGCTGGTACCATACTGAATAGCGCAGGCTCGAAGCATATCCTCCAACACTTGGTTGGTTCTCTCTGTCTGCCCATCTGTTTGAGGATGATAGGTAGTACTAAAGCGTAGCTTCGTATCCAACGAATCATGCAACTGCCCCCAGAACCATGAAGTGAACTGAGATCCTCGGTCAGATATAATCTTCTTCGGAACACCATGCAGACAGACGATCCTGGAGATGTACAACTCTGCGAGTCTAGCACTGGAGTAAGTAGTGTTCACTGGAATGAAGTGGGAAACCTTCGTCAACCGATCCACTACTACCTATATAGAATTGTACCCTTTTTGAGTATGAGGTAGTCCAACAATGAAGTCCATCGTGATCTCCTCCCACTTCCACTCTGGAATCTTACGGTTGGAAGAGACCTGCTGGCCTCTGATGCTCTGCCTTGACACACTGGCAGGAGTCACAGATAGCCACGTACTCTGCAACGGAACGCTTCATCCCATACCACCAGAATCGTTCCTTGAGGTCATAATACATCTTTGTGCTGCCCGGATGAATAGAATATGCTGTATCATGAGCCTCAATCAAAATCAGCTTTCTGAGATCCTTAACATCTGGCACACATATCCGGCCCTTGTACCACAAGGTACCCTGATCATCCTCTCTGAAATGAGGTGCTTTGCCAATCTTGAGCAGTTCACGGATCTCCTGCAGCTTCTTATCTTCTTTCTGATGCTGCCTGATCTTTGCCTCTAGAGTGGGTTCTGCCTCGAATGATGCACTCGAGGTGTGATGCAAGAAACCCAGACTCAACTGCTCAAACTCCTCGCATAACTCCTAAGGCATCTGAAAAGCCATGGCCATGTTGGCATAACTCTTCCTACTCAGAGCATCTGCTACAACATTGGCCTTGCCCGGATGATAGTGAATCTCCAGGTCGTAATCCTTGACTAGCTCTAGCCATCTTCTCTGCCACATGTTCAGCTCACTCTGCGTGAATATGTACTTGAGGCTCTTGTGATTGGTGTAAATGTCACACCTTTGCCCAAACAAGTAATGCCTCCATATCTTTAGAGCATGCACCACTGCGGCTAACTCTAGATCATGAGTGGGATAATTCAGCTCGTGCCAGCACAACCAAGACTATCCCTTGAAGCATCACAATACACTGTGAACCTCTTGCTCTGGTCCAGCAGAGTAAGGACTGGCGCCGTAGTTAACCTCTTCTTCAGCTCATCGAAAGCCATCTGACGCTCATCAGTCCAGGAGAAATCCACACCCTTCTCTAGCAAAGAAGTCAAAGGCTTCGCAATCTTGGAGAAATTCTCAATGAACTTCCGATAATATCCTGCTAAGCCCAGAAAGGAACGAACTTCCTTCACAGTATGCAGCACCTCCCAGTCAAGCACATCCTTCACCTTGCCGGGGTCCACCGTAATACCTCCCTTGAAGATGACATGACCGAGGAATGGAACCTCGTCAATCCAAAATTCGCACTTGCTGAGCTTGGCATACAGCTTGTGCTCCCTCAACCTCTGCAACACGAGCTTCAGATGCTTCTCATGCTCTGTCTCTGACTTGGAATATACCAGGATATCATCAATGAATATCACCACAAAGGTGTCCAGATAATCCATGAAAACCTTGTTCATCAGATGCATGAAGAAAGCCGGAGCATTGGTCAAGCCGAAGGACATGACTGTATACTCGTATAGCCCATACTTGCAGGTGAATGCCGTCTTCGGGATATCCTCGGAATGAATCTTCAGCTGGTGATAACCCGAACGCAGATCAATCTTCGAGAATACACAAGCACCCTGAAGCTGATCAAAGAGATCCTCAATGCGGGGTAATGGATGCTTGTTCTTGATGGTGACTACATTCAGATCCCGATAATCGACGCACATTCGCTTCACGCCATCCTTCTTCTCTACAAGCAATACATGTGGCAGAACCGCCTGAATTACACCGGCTCAAATACGCAAGTCCTCTCTTAAGGGCTCCAACGTACTTCAAACGGTGTAAACCATTCATCTGTCGGGTCTCCGCCCGATACAACCACGGTTCAACAGGATCGATGTAGGTTTATCTCGCACGAAGGCGAGTTTACAATCATAGCACAACTCATTACTTATAATTTACAGATACGTAAACATTATTACAAACCTTGTTCAACTGTAAATGAAATTTACACAAACGATGTTTAAATTGACAAGCGAGACGGCTTGTCTATGTTCACAGCAGAAGGGGAATAAACACGCGACTACTTTCATCGCAACGGTGGACACCACGCTCAGCCCAAGGCCTGGTGCCACTCAGGAGGGTCACTGCCAGCCGGGGACGGATCCCATTCCACGGACCAGCCAAAAGGTACAGAAGTTGGCCATGCAGAAATGTCCATGGGGCTCTCGAAGGTTATACCTGCAAATGGTACTAGCAAGACTGAGTATTCTAATACTCAGCAAGGCTTACCCGGGGTTGGGTATACTTTAGCCCGTAACTAGACAAATGACGGCATTGTAAAGGCTCTGGGTTTATTTTTAGCTGAAAAGCAACAAAGAGTATAAACTATTTTCAAGTTTTAGCTATCAACTTCTAGTGGATTATTTATTCTAGATTAGCACCTACACTAAGCAAGCAAGGTAGAGATTATCATTCATCCAGATTATTCCATCAATAGTTATACTTCTTACTCTACGTGGTAAAAGGGATAAGCAATCTCATTCATCGTGAGAGGCGGACGATTCCTGAATCGAGATTCAACCTTGCAAGGTAAACCTAACACACACGCTTGGAACATCCAACGATAGTTCCGAAGCAACCGTTGGCCTCTCATTCCGGGTCGTGGATCAGGGCCACCACAAGCGACTGTAGGACCGTACGCACACCAATTGTGCAGGACATACGTCTGTAGCGCGACTACAAAACCCGTATTCCTGTCTGCCTTGCAGAACGTACTCCCACACGTCGGTGCGTGTGAATATAAAATAAAATCGAGTGGTGCGAGGTATGTCCACTTGCCGGGCCGATCGGTTACTAGGCTTACCTCTTACCATATTTCGCAGCATGTGGCTAGTACTTTCAAATGCTTAGCCACCACTACCACACATATCGACCTTACCATTTTTTTAACCAAACAGACAGGGTAAAACTTTAGGTCATGATACAGCACATGACCCTGTCCGTCATCCTTATAGTGTCTGCAGAATGGTAAACAAGCAATTCCTATATCGCGCGAGTGACAGGAAATCACTCGACTTTTACCGGCCCCATTAGCGGAGCATCTATCCGATAAGGACTCAGGAGCATTACATTGGATTTCTAGTATCCATGCATCTAGGGTTTCATTACAATTCCTAGACTTAATGCATAAGTATAGATAAATAGACATAGATTGCAGTGTAAATAAAGTAGTGGGATATGTCCGGGGCTTGCCTTCTTGAGTAGGGTTGGGGCAGGAGTGTCAGAGGCTTTCGAACCTTGGTTCGGGGCTTCAGTTAGTTCCTCGATGACTTGCGTTGGGTCTTCCGAAAACCTTTGGTCTTGTCCTAAGACCAACTCGTAATCTCCGTCATCAAGTGTCGATGATTCTATATGAGATGCAGTTAAAAAAATAAGATGAGATTTAAATTTAAGATCTTATATTTTAAAAGTTACAATACACCAAGTCAACACGCAAAGGCTCATGAAATAAAAAGGGTTTAGGTTGAATCATATTTATAAAGGAATCAGGAGAGTATCACTAAATTTACTGCAACCAGGACTATAGCATTTAAATTTGAATTTGCAATCCAAAGTTAAACTCAAAACTTTAAAGTTTTGGAAACTTAATTATGCATTAAATATTAACACATTGGAACTTGATACAAAGATCTTGACTAATTGGTTTAAAGGACATGCTTAGCTAACTTTTAAAGCTTTTCAAATTCGAATTGTCTAAATTCAAAAGAAGTTAAGTTATTAAAATACTGCTAGGTTTGAAATTTTAACACAAGATTACACATAGCCCATAGAATATATATGCCAAAAACCATGAGAAACAAAATCAAAATGTAGGAGTTGTATACCAAATACCTTTTAACTTTAGATTAAAAAAAATAAGTGTACAAGTACTTAGTTTCATATCAAACTTCATAAACAAAAGTTGTAGGGTTTGAAATCTAGTTTTCAACAAAACTAATTTTACAATTTTTGGACTTTCTCTACATTTTCTATTGATTTTACAAGTCAGCAACATCATTTCACATGAAATAACAAACACTCTTTCTATAAACCAGTCCTTAGCTTTTACAGAAAACCCCCTAAGACTAAACTGATCCAAGCAATTGGATCCAGCCATGGCCGGCCATGGGGAAGGGCACAGCTCCGACCAAAATCCGGCCATGGGGTTCACCGGCGGTGAGGGGCAAGGGGAGGGAGAGCACGAGGGAAGCTCAGGCTACTTGCTGGTGGTCTTGAGCGAGCTTGAGGTGGCCGGAGGGGAGCTATCGACGTGAGCCAGAGACGGCGGCCGGGGGTGATCTGCGGCGTCGGCGCTCCGGCGTCCGGGGGAAGGAGGGGCCGAGCTGGGGACGTACGGTGGGGGCTGCGGGAGGTGAGTGTGCTACCAATTTGGGGATGGAGAGGGCTGAGGAGAGAACCCCACGGCGGACAGGAGCTCGTCGGCGCAAGGGAGAGGCGGCGGCACAGGGGCGCACGAGCAGGACCCGATGCAGCGTTTTATAGGCAACTGGGAATGAGGAGGAAGGCAAGAGCAAGCAGTGCCTCGGCTTTGAGCCGCTACGGGGTGGCGACCAGAAGGCTACGGCGGTCGGACAGAGGTGCCGGCGGGCGGCACTGGCAGTGCCGCAAGCGGCGTGGCTCTCGGGCGAGGAGCCAGCAGGGAAAGCTAGGGCGGTGGAGGAAAGGGCAGCACGACGCGTGGAGCGGGGCGCAGAGGGGCGCAGAGCAGCAGGGCGGTGCTCAGGGCCGGGCGCAGGTGGCGGCGTGCAGCAGAGGAGAAGCAGGGGAAGAAGAGAGGGAGGTAGAAGAAGAGGACTGAAACGCAAAATCAGAGAAACACAGGGACTCCATTGTAAAGCATCTATAACTTTTAAATAGGTGCTCAAATGGAGATGGTCCCAAAAGCAAAGGTGCAGAGTTTTTCAAGCTCTACGACTTTACTTTAAGGTTCATCTGCAGAAGAGCAACAGTTTTGAAGTTAATATAAAACTTAGTAATAGTTTCAAACTTTATGTAAATCCTATAAATAAAACTACACTACACGTATATCCAAGGGTAGTTTTACATATATTTGCGATTTAAACGCAAGTTTCCATCTTTTGCAAAACAATCCTCATACTTTTGAACTTTTCCCTCCATTTTTACCCATTTAGCACAAAAGGACCTCTAGTTAAAATATAATTATATAACTAAACACTTTTCCTTAGCATTGCACATTTTAAACACACCTCTACCACATTTTACACATGACAACACACTAAAACTCTAGGGTGTGACCATGCTATTTACCTGAGTGTCACAGCCTTCCCCCCTAAAAAGAATCTCATCCCGAGATTCCGGAACAGGATGGAATGGAACAATCAAGTTCGGAGGTTGACTTGGAAGAAGTCGGGAAAGTTATGCTGAAGATAAGATTCGGTTTCCCATGTTGCTTCTTCTTCCGTATGATGGTTCCACTGAATCTTGTACATTCTGATGGTTTCTCTTCTGGTGCTCCTCTCTTTAGTGTCTAATATTCTGATTGGATGCTCTATATAGGTCAGATCAGGTTCGATTTCGATAGTTTGGGAATCGATGATTTCGGTAGGAATCTTAACACACTTCTTGAGTTGGGATACCTGGAAGATGTTATGGATGGCTGCTAATTGGGGAGGAAGTTGGAGACGGTAAGCTACGGGTCCACAGATTTCAAGGATTTCAAAGGGTCCGATGTATCGAGGAGCAAGTTTCCCTTTTACACCGAATCTTTGAACACCTCGGGTAGGTGTCGGTGTTTAACCGGCTGCCCACCGTGGGATATACCCAAGGTGGTAAGTTTTGGGTGAGGGGACGCCGAGATCAGGAACTCGAAGGTGCAAGGAACACAAGACTTAGACAGGTTCGGGCCGCACGGAGCGTAACACCCTACGTCCTGTATGGTTTGTATTGCCTTCTGTATAGAATGACCTAATGATCTTCTGTTTCGAGGGGGTCCCTGACCTCCCTTACATATCCGAGAGGCCAGGGTTACAAAGTCGCTATCCAACCTTTGCCGAGGGATCCTACCAGAACATGTCTCGGATAGATCCTCTCCGCGTTGGTTAGCTCTATCTCCTATTTAAACGGGATAAATAAAAGATAAACAAATGAATAAGAGATAAGACGAACTTAATCTCTTAAACCTCCGTAGACTACGCTACATGCCCAGCCCGGTAGCCCCGGGTCTGACAAGCCCCCGAGCTCTTCGTAGCTGAGTACTGCAGGCTTATCGAGTACTTTCGAAGCAGTCTTCGACTTCTTCTGAAGCTTCGTCTTGAAACCCTGCTTCGAGTACTTCCTTGGCCGCATCGAAGCTATGAGGTGCTCATGCCTCAAATTTTAGTTCTGTTATGGTGTGCGATTGAAAAATCGCACTCCATATGGAGTAGCCCCCGAGCCTCAGATTGAATCGGAGAATCAGGCTGAGGGTCCCATTAATTTGTAATCCTCCTTATCCTTCAAAGAAACTTGAAAAATAGGTAGTCGATGCCACGTACCCCGCAGCCCCCGAGCCTTGAATCCAAATCCCACGAAATTGGAGATAAGGGTCCAAAAAATCGTGGCATACAGGCTAAACAATGACACTGTAAGGGGAGACCAAAGTGATGGTACAAATGATGCAATTAGACCAAAGATTCAAAAAACCCCTTCTATCGGGCTAATTGGCCCTGAAAAAATGATTAATCAAATATTCAATCTAATCAGACCACCAAGTGACCCCTCACCTTCGGAATATTCCACAAAACGACTCTTGGTCTTCTGAACAGTAACTTTTCCCCATCCCACAGGTTACTTAACCCCGCGGCCATAGGAGGGAAAATTGTGCTTTCAGTCCGCATTCCGCCAAAAACCACCAAAACCCCAATCTGAGCCGAACGCCGCCGCCACTGCCCAAGGAGATCCTCCTACTCCAACTTCCCCGCCCCTCTCCCTGCAGCCCCCGAGCATCTCGTGGCGTAGCGCATTGGAGATGGCGCCTAAGAAGTCGGAGATCGAGGGGAAGAAGAAAGCGGCAGAACCATCAACCGAGGAATGGTCACACAGTAAGTGCTCCCTTAACAATCTGAACAAACTGGTTTCCGAGGGGTTGCTCCAAGAGAAAAACCTTGTTAACTGGCGCCCCTCTTTCCGTGAACCTTTCCCCATGGAGAATGTCGATGAAATCGTCACATTCTTCCATTTTGCCGAACGGGGATTGGCCCTCCCCACTTGTTCTTTCTTCCGCGGCCTTCTTTACTACTACGGGCTTGAGCTCCATCACCTCAACCCGAATTCCATCTGCCACATCTCCATTTTCATCCACTTTTGTGAAGCATTTCTCGGAATTGAACCCCACTGGGACCTATTCCGCTTCCTCTTCCACGTGAAACCCCAGCCAACCACGAAAAAAACTCGCCGTGGTAGGGGGCGCCGGCATCCAACTGCGACAGCAGGCCGGCGAGAAATACCTTGCATATAGATTCCCCTCCAACCTTCCTGGGTGGAAAAACCTCTGGTTTTACATCGAGAACCATGCTCCCCCCCTGCCGACGAAGTCGAGCAAACTGCCCGTGGTGAGGGGGGAGTGGAACCTTGAACCCTCCGGCATGGAAATGATTCAAGTCAAGGAGCTGCTGGAGGCCATCGATGCACTGAAGAAGGAGGGGGTGAGCGGCGCCTCCGTCATGTTCTCCTTTTACAAGCGCCGCGTCCAACCCATCCAGCAGCGCTGTAATCTGGGCTTCGAGTACACCGGCCCCGCTGACCCTTCTCGTATGTGCACAGAAGAGGTACCTGACGAAGTCGCGCTCCAGCATGTTCAGCGGGTGCTGCTGGACGTGAACGCCGTGCCATACGTGCCCACTCTGTTCTCCGCGCAAAATCCGCCCCCGCCGGTGAGTGTTCGACTTCTTTTACTGAAGAAATCTGTTACTGCGCCGATGGTGTACTGAAAAACTTTTCTGCAGGGGCACTTGGAGTTGTATTGCAGCTACCCGCCGCAGCCGGACCTCCCCCGAGCGTATCACCTCCTCCCCTCTGCGGCCGCAGCCGCCAAGAAGGCTCGCCTTGCTGCGGCTCAAAGCCGCAACGAGTCCGCCGAATGCGCGAGCCCGCGGGCGGGGGAAGAAGCCGGAGAAGGACCGCGCCCGGCCGCCGCCGTTGCCACCAAGACAACTCGCCCTGCTACAGTTCGAGGCAGCGGCGAGTCCTCCGAGTGCATGGACTCGCCGGCGAGTGAAGGAACCGAGGGGGGAGCGCGCCGGGAGAGCTCCTCCAACCAGAGCTTGGAGTTGGCCGGCGCTTTGCCACTGGTGCCGAAGGGCCAGCGGCAGATGCGCAAATGCAAGGCCGAAGAAGTCGAGTCCTCCAGGTACGGAGTTGCTGTTTTGGCCAGTTACCAAGTTCCAATGATGCCGAACACTAACAGCACCCCCTTGCAGTCTTCCTGCTCCACCACCCGGATCTGAACCCGAAAGGGTGGGGACAGGCCCCTCCGACGTCGCGGCGGTGACAATTGCCGTGGCGGAAACCCCTCCATCGGCCGGCCAAGCCTCGCCATCAGCGACGAGCGTTCCTCGGCGGGCCTGGCGGGTGAAGAAGGCTGCCAAGAAGAAGTCGACACTGTAAGTTTTGCTTCAATCGCTTGAAAAGCTTGACCGCGCCTGCGTGGATAACCATGTTGTCGATGTCGCCAGGGCTGCAAGTGCGGTGCAACTCCAGCTGGAACCGGGTAGGGCTGCGGCGCCTGCCTCAGCTGCAGCAGCCCCGAGCCCTCGGCGCCTGGGGGGCCTGTACCCGCAGAGGTGGCCCTGAAGCAGATGCGGGGCTCTTCGACTTGCCGCCTCCCGAGTCCCGACAAGAAGGAGCCGGACCCGGTGGCGATGAACAAGTCGTGGCCCCGGAAGCGGATGCGGGGCTCCCCAACTTGCCGCCTCCCGGGTCCTGGCAAGAGGGAGCCGGGCCCAGTGGCGAGGAACAAGTCGTGGCCCCTGGTGCCGCTCCTACCAGTGGTACAGGTACGCGCTTACCCGCCCGCGGCTTGATGCCAGGGTCCGGGGACAATGTGGTGACTACTTCGTATGCTTGCAGGTGTCCAGTCGCCGCCGTCCGGGGATGCCGCCGGGCCCTCGGAGAGTCCCCGTGAGGTGCTGAGGACCGGGCCAGGGTACCAGAACATCATCACCACCGACCTGGTGGATGATCTTCTGCTAACGGCCGAGAACCTGAAGACCTTCAAGAGCACCTTCAAGGAGTTATACGACTTCTCCATGGTAGTACTCGCGTAAAGTTCCGGGTGTGTGCATTGGTGAGTTGTTTAGTACTCATTCTCCTCCTTTGGCGCAGCATGTGATTACCAAATCCCAGAAGAAGTCGGAGAAACTCCGCGCGGTTGTGAGTGACGCGTGGGAGTTAGGTGCCCTGCACAAGCGCATCTCCGAGGAGAAGACGAAGAACTGCTATCTGCAGCGCGAGCTTGATATGCTGAAGCAGGAAAGGACTCGAGAGACCTGGCTGCTCAAGAATGACCTGAAGAACCTTGAAGAGGCCAACTCCGAGCTCCAACAACGGGTCAAGGAGCAACAAGCAGAGTACCAGGAGCAGCTCAAGGCAGAAAAGAAGGCGCACCAAGGTAGGCCCCCGCTTCCCTCGAGTACTTTTCCTTAGTGATTTCACTTGCTTGCTGAAACATCTTCACCACAGAGCTTAGGAAAGTAATAAAACACAAAGAGGAGCTGCTTACTGATGTGAAGAATATGCTGTATCGTCGTACAGATGAAGTCGAAAGGCTGCAGAAGGTGATCGACGACACTGAACGTCAGTTCGTCGACTGCCTTCAGTAAGTCAAAGCGCTGGGCGAGAGGGACGAGCAGCGGCGCAAGGAGCTGGAGGACCTCCAGGGAGCCGCCCAGGAACTGGTGGACATGGTGGACCCGCCAGAAGAAGGCGAGGCAGGCCCATGGCCCCTGCTGGGACGGCTCCGTGAAGCCCCGAAGAAAATGCTCAAGTTCTTATCCGAAGCTCCAGTCGCTTGCGTAAGCAACGCCTTGCATATGTAAAGTCCTTCGTGCCCAATGCGCAGTTAGGCATTTTTGCGCAGGGGATGGCGGCAGACTGCTCGGACGAGCATTTTGAAGAGTACCTGCGTGAAGCCCAACCTGTAGCAGAACAAATTGTACACAGTGTACTGCAGGATTAGGGTATGAGGAACAAGTACTCGTTCTCTTGTATATATGTTTATGTCGATGTCTCTACTTGTGTGTGTGTGCCTATGCTGAGCGAATGTCCAGGCTTACAAGGCGCAAGTAGTAGACACTACCCCGGGGTGCAACGACCCTGAAGGTAGCCGTAGCTCCGTGTAGGAACTCGTCTAACAAGTGGCCCACAACCCGAAATTGTAGGCCTAAACTCGTTAGGAAGGAACGCGAGCATCGTCGCGGGATTGCCGTGCGTAGGGCAAAAAATTAGGACTAGCTCGAGTGCGGCGACTCTGAGTGTAGTCAAAAATCGCTCCTGCTTATGAGCGTGCTCCGTAAGCTGTGTAAGACCCGGGCGGACGGATCGGGCTTGTTAGGAGCAGGTGCGGTCGTTGCCGCGTTTTGGCCATTCTTTTGGCAAAAACATGACTGTTCTGAGTGCCGCCACTCAGGATGTAGTCGAGGTAGCTCTTCATGCGAGCCTGTCCAACGTGCTGTTTTGAGCCCAGTCGAGCGGATCAACTGAGTTGGACAAAGTGCGACTTCAATCGCGTGCGACCACCCAAGGTCGCGGTGGAACTCGATATATCGAGGAGTTTTAGCCGGAGCAGATGGTTCGACAAAAAGTAAAGTCGATAAGTTGTGAATGTAGTCACAACTTTATTCACGATGAGCGGCCAGTCTACACGAGTGTTGGTTCGTGGCCGTGGCTGTCGTGCGCCGGAGAATGAATGTTCAACCCAATATTGTGGCTCATAGCCTCCAATATGCATCGAAGAAAGGAGATCTTTCCAAGCCCCTGAGGAATTCGGATATCGCCAGGTATTTGCTTATGGGTAGAACTTACGCAGGTGTTGGACGTTCCAGGAATTTGGGATGTCCTGGCCCTCGGGGCATTGTAGTCGATACGACCCTGGCCGTGTGACCTGCTTGACGACGAACGGGCCCTCCCACCTTGAATTGAGTTTGTGTAGGCCAGATTCGTCCTGGATACGACGAAAAACCAGGTCGCCGACGCTGAATGACGCTCCTTGACGTTGCGATCATGGTATCGCGGATCCCCTGCAGGTACCTGGCTGACTGGACAAGGCGGTGCAACGAGCTTCTTCCACAGAATCAAGCTCTAACTGCCTTGCTTCGTCCGCCTCGCCTTCATTGTACATTTCAACCCTTGGGGACTTCCACATGATATCGGCTGGTAAAATGGCTTCAGATCCATATACAAGGAAGAAAGGTGTTTGGCCTGTGGCTTTGGAACGGCTGAGTCCGAAGCCCCCAGACTACATTGCGGCAGCTCGTGTACCATTTGCCTCCCTTCTTGCTGTTTTCATCGTATAGTCGCTTCTTGAGACCGTCGATTATCAAGCCGTTCGCCCGTTCGACTTGTCCATTGGCCCGCGGGTGTGCAACTGAGACATATTTGACTTCGATGCAAGCGTTCTCGCAGAATTCCCAGAAATGGTTGGCCGTGAAATTTGACCCCAAGTCCGTGATGATAGTTGGGGAAGCCGAACCGGTGCAAAATTTCTGAGATGAAGTCAACAACCCGATCTGGCGTGAGTTTGGCGATTGGCTTGTACTCGATCCACTTCGTAAACTTGTCGATAGCCACCAGAACATGAGTAAAACCGCCTGGCGCCGTCGTGAAGGGCCCGATCATGTCGAGACTCCAACAAGCAAAAGGCCACGATGGTGGTGTGGTGATGAGGCTATGAGCAGGAACATGGGTCTGTTTGCCGAAGAATTGGCAGTTTTGACACCTGTGCACGAGATCCTCCGCGTCGGTGACTGCGGTGGGCCACCAGAAGCCGGCCCTGTATGCTTTCCCAACCAGCGTTCTTGACGCCGCATGGTTGCCGCAGACGCCTTCGTGGATCTCTCGTAGTATGTCGTACCCATCTTCCTTCGTGACGCACTTCATAAGAACTCCTGACCGAGCGCCACGCCTGTAGAGCTTGCCGTTGACCAGGACGAAGCCCTTGCTTCTTCTTAAGACGCGTGCCGCTTCTGCACTCTTAGCGTCAATTCCCGCTGGTAGCCGTTGGTCTTGAATGAAGTCGATGAAAGCCGCTCGCCAGTCTCCCCCAGCATCAGAACCTCTCGATCGGGTTGTTGGGAACCCGAGTCGATGGTTACTTGCGGAGAAGGCTTGATGGATGGCTGATCAAGCTCCTGGACGAAGACTCCCGGCGGGACTTGAGCGCGCGTTGACCCTAACTTGGACAGGATATCCGCGCCAACGTTGTGCTCCCGTAGCACATGGTGAACCTCCAAGCCAGAAAAACTTGCCTTCCAGCTTGCGCACTTCCTGGACGTATATCCATTGTTTCCTTGTTGCAGTCCCACTCCTTATTGACCTGCTGAACGACAAGAAGAGAATCGCCATACACAAGTAATCGCTTGATCCCTAGTGATATCGCCAAATGAAGCCCGTGAAGCAAGGCTTCATACTCGGCTTCATTATTAGATACTTCCATAAGATCTGAAGGACGTACTTCAATTGTTCGCCTCGTGGGGAGATGAGCAAGACACCAGCGCCTCCGCCGTCGAGCTTGAGGGACCCATCAAAATACATGATCCAGTGCTCTGGCTTGTCCACTGGGGTTGGGACTTGATCTCCCTCCATTCAGCCATGAAGTCGACTAGAGCCTGTGACTTGATGGCAGTGCGTGGCTTGAAGTGATTGACAAAGCCCCCAGTTCCACTTGCCCACTTTAGATATGCGTCCCGTGGCATCTTGATTATGGAGAATATCCGCCAGCGGGAAGTCCGTAATCACAGTGATCTTGTACTCGTCGAAGTAATGGCGCAACTTTCTTGATGTGATCAAAATTGCATATAAGAGCTTTTGAACAGCTGGGTACCGTACTTTGACTCGAGAGGACCTCGCTGACGAAATAGACGGGCCTCTGCACTCCGAACGCATGGCCTTCTTCGCCTCGCTCGACTACAATAGCGCTGCTGACAACATGGTTGTTGCCGCAATGTAGTAGTAGATCCTCTTCCGGTAGCGGAGCGGTAAGGATCGGAGGCGACTGGAGGTGAATTTTCAAGTCTTGTAGAGCTCGCTCGGCCTCCTCCGTCCATTGAAACTTGTCTTGGCGTTTTAGGAGCTTGAAGAAAGGTAGCCCTCTCTCCCCGAGTCGGGAGATGAACCTGTTCAGGGCCGCCATACAACCTGTCAGCTTCTGCACATCCTTGATTGTGGCCGGAGCCTCCATATCAGTGATGGCCGTGATCTTGACAGGTTGGCCTCGATGCCCCGGTGATGATGAACCCAAGCAATTTTCCCAGAAGGTA